>NW_004955472.1:4939895-4983023 GCF_000276665.1 Chinchilla lanigera | reverse complement strand
CCTAATCTTTATAATCTCCTCCCTTCTTTGGGCTTTGGGCCTGACTTGTTTTGCTTTTTCTAAAAGTTGAACATGTAGCATTAGGCTACTTATTTGTTCTCTTTCTGTTTTCCTCATGTGTGAATTCACTGCTATGAATTTCCCTCTGAGGACTGCTTTCATTGCATCCCATAGATTCTGGTAAGTTGTATTTATATTTTCATTTGTTTGTAAGAATTTTTTAATTTCATCTTTTATTTCTTCTGTGACGCATTGGTTGTTCAGGAGGTTGCTGTTTAATATCCAAGTATATATGGAGTTTTTGGAGTTCCTTTTGTCATTAATTTCCAATTTCATTGCACTGTGGTCAGATAATATGCAGGGGACAGTTTCATTTCTTTTGCATTTTGGAAGGTATGCTCTGTGGGCTAAGATGTGAGAAAGACCCATGTGAGAAAGACCCATGTGCAGCTCAAAAACTGTGTATTCTGATGTTGTGGGGTGGATTACTCTGTATACATCTACTAAGTCCATTTGTTCACGGATTTGGTTCAGATCTGTTATTTCCTTGCTGATTTTTTGTCCAGCTGACCTATCTCTTTGTGTCAATGGGGTGTGGAGGTCCCTTGTTACAGTAGTGTTATTAATTACATGGGTTTTCTTGCTTGTTAAGATTTGTCTTATATACTTTGGAGCTCTGATATTTGGTGCATACATGTTTATGATTGTTATCTCATCCTCTTGCAGTTTTCCCTACTAGTATGTAGTGACCTCCTTTGTCTCTGTTGATTGTTGTCGGTTTGAAGTTTACATTGTCTGCAAACAGAATAGCTACCCCTGCTTTTTTCTGGGTTCCTGTTGCATGGAGGATTGTTTTCCATCCTTTGACTTTTAATCTATGGATTTCCTTTTGAGTGAAATGTGTTTCCTGTATACAGCATATCACTGGATTTTGTTTTTTAAGCCACTCTGCCAGTCTGTTTCTTTTGACTGAAGAATTGAGGCCATTTACATTTATAGTTATAATGGATATGTATTGATTTATCATTGTCATGTTATTTACTTGCTGTTGACTTCCTATTTTTTCTACCTGTTTGAGTGTTTCCTGTGCTTAAGAATTCTTTTCTAGTTTTTTTTTCTTGAAATGGTCATTATTTGCTGTGTCTAGAATATCTGTTAGTATTCTTTGTAATGCTGGCTTGGCACTCATGAAGTTCTTCAATTGTTCTTTGTTGTGAAAATATTTTATTTCTCCATTGAATTTGGGGCATAGTTTGGCAGGTGTAGTGGTTGATTGATTATGTCACCTTGAGAAGTTTAGAAGCATAACTGAACTTGACTCAGCAATTGGCTCAGCAATTGTACACCCTAGGGATTAGAGGAGCCACCCTAGGGTGGATCATCACCTAGATAATATAAAAGGTAAATGCAGAAGGACAGAGGAACTTCCATTCCTTTTGGCGGAGCTCCAGTCTTCACCTTCAGCTTGGAATTCGTTTCCTGGCTTCTAGTGTGGACTCTTCGGCTTCCGCCTTGGATCCTTCAACCTTCCATCGCAGACTCATCAGCCTCCTACTTTGGACTTGCATGGAACTCTGCAGTGAACTCCAGACCCTGAGTGATTCCTTTGGTCTTCAGTGTGCAGACACCCTCTGCACACTTCCCCATACAACTCTCTGGCTGACCGTCATAAGCCAATCTTGTAATTTCTTATAATTTGTACATCCTGTGTTATATCTGTTTCTCCAGTAAAACCCTGACTGATACAGCAGGGTACATCAATCTTGGTTGGAAGATTTTCTGTCTTAGGACCTGTAATACTTCACTCCAAGCTCTTCTCAACTGGATGGTTTGTGCTGAGAAGTCTGCTGTGATTTTTGATGGGCTTTCCTTTATAGGTAATCTGTTTCCTTTCTCTAGCAGCTTTTAATATTCTGTTCCTTTACTGGAGATCTGGGAACTTGACTGTTGTATGTCTGGGTATAGTTTCATTTTGGTTGTGGTTTGTTGGAGTTCTATATGCCTCATTTACTGTATATTAGGTTCTGTTTCCATGCTTGGGAAATTTTCTGCTATTATTTCTGCAAATATTCTTTTTATGTCAGTTGTGTTGCCTCCTGCTATTTCTCATATAAGTCGTACATTATTCCTCTTTGCCTCTTCTTGCAGCTGTTGAATTGACTTTTCCTGGATCCTTGTTGATTTTACAAGATCCTTTCTTTCATAGTCGTTAGCTGCCATGCTTTCTTCAATGTCTGAGATTCTATCTTCAGCTTCATTTGAGCAGTTTTGGTAGCTTTCAATGGAATCTTTGATTTCCTGGAAGTCTTTTTAAATCTGGTTCTTGCATTCTAAGTTCTTTCTATATATTTCATTTAATGCTTCAGTCCCTTGCCTTTGCTCTTCTATTTTCTTATATGTTTCTTCTTCAGATGTTTTTAGCAGTTCTTTCATTATTATTGTCATTTCATTTTTTGCCTGAGATTATTTCTGATTTCATCTCTTCTATGGACTTATAGAGTTATTTCTTTACTTCCATTGCAATCATTTCAGCTATTTTAGGCATGTGTTTACCAAGTTTTCATATATTGATGTCTCTGGACTTGTTCTGAGTGGGGTGGAATTCTGGGATTGTGTTTTAGTCCTTCGTTTTGTCATGTTTGCTGCCGGATGCAGAAAGCTCAGCTTCTCTCCTCAGTGGCTGCACAGCAAAAGCCACTAGTGTCCCTAGTCTTCCTGTTGGTCAGGTTTGCCCCAACTGACCTCTGAGAAGTGCTACTTAGTCTCAGGTTTTCTGGCAGTTGTTGATTTCTGTCTAGTTATCCCAGGTCTCAGACATGGGCATTGGGGTCAGCTGATGGCCGGCCGTCTGATCGAGCATCCCCTTGCAGTTCAGGGCACGTGCACAGCAGACTCTCGTTGCACTGGTTGACAATCCTGGTCCAGTGGACCTATGTCCCCAGGCAGTTCAGGGTACAGGCAAAACCGAGACACAAACTGCAGGGTCGACAGTTTGTGAACCACCTGATTCTGTGTCTCCAGTCAGTTCAGGGCACATACAGAAAACAGATGCAGGCTGGATGTGTAGCAATCACAGACTGCCTGTGCCTTAGACCCCCTAGGGGTTCCTGGTGAAAGTGAAGCACGGACTCGAACCTCGGGACCAGCAACTCTTGGAGCACTCACTCACTCGGTGCAGGGTGTGTGCAGGAAGGGGCTTCATGTGCCCCTGCCAGGCAGAAAAGTCCCTGGGGCTTCTGAGTGAGGACCTCCTCTCTGCAGGGAGGGGCATAGCTAGAATTTTCCATGAGTTATCTATTTCTCTGTTTTCTAATCATGGAATTCTTATTATATATAAATGTTCCTTAATTTGTACTTCATAGATCTATGACTTTATCTATTTCAACTGGTACTGGACCAATTTTACAAAACTCTCTTTTCATTTGGGTTTAAATTTAGTATTGACCCTTGGTAAGTTCACTCATAGTTAGTTATATATAGAATGTAAGCATGTTGTTCTTTTTGTCATCTCATAAGTATGCTTATAATTTATTTTTCCCTTCAATGATTTGATGCTATTTTTATGCTATTATTGAATCAATCTAGGGCCTTCACACTGAGTTACACTCTCAGCCCCCCGTTTATTTTAAGTTTATTTGTTTACTTAGAGATAGACTGTGTTTGTACTTTCAATCATCCTTCTGCTGCATCCCAGAATGCTGTAATGGCTGACAGATGTCTGGTTGTTACTGATTTCTTTATCATTGATGATTTAAAATTCATTTGGAAGCAGAAGAAACTTAGAATAGAAAAAGTAATTCTGAGCAGCAAAGGCAGGCAGGCATACTCACAAACACTGACATGAAATTATACTACAAAACTACTATGATAAAATCAGCATGGTACTGGCAAAAGATAGACCTGAGGATCGGTGAAACAGATTAGAAGATGCAGACACAACTACAAACAATCTCAGCCACCTGATATTTGAAAAAGGGGCCAAACATGTTTCCTGGAAGAAAGATAGCCTCTTTAATAAATAGTGCTGTTAAAACTGGCTTTCCCTATGAAGAAGAATAAAACTAGACACTTGTCTATCACTATGCACTAAACTAAAGTCATAATAGATCAAACATCTAAATATTAAAATAGAAACACTAAACTTACTGGAAGAGAAAATGGGTAGAAATCTTGAAGACATAGCAGTAGGCAGAGTTCATGAACAAAACCCAAACTTCATGCGAAATACTATAAAGAATCAACAACTTGGATCTTATCTTATTGAAAAGCTTTTACACATCAAAAGAAGTCACCAACAGATTGAAAATTCAACTCACAGATTTGGAAAAAATTTAGCCAATTGTCCCTCAGTCAAAGGACTTATATCTAGAACATATAAAAAACTGAATAAAAATCAGATCCCAGAAATTCAAAGACCTAGTCAAATAATGGGCACTTGAGATGAATATTTTCTTCTTGCCAGAAATACAAACAGCACATAAAAATATTTTAAAAATTCAAAGTTATTGGTCATTTGAGGGATGCAAATTAAAATAACACTGAGATTGCATCTCACCCCAGAAAGAATGGCTATCATCAAGAAACCAACCAGTGACAAATGCCTGTGGGTCTGTGGGAAATAAGGAACACTTCTCCACTGTTGGCAGGAGAGTAGACTGGTGCAAAACTGTGGAAATCAGTATGGAGATTTTTCAGAAAACTAGAATTAGAGGTCCTATTCGACCCATTTATTCCTCTTTTGGGTATTTTCAGAGAAGAATTAAAAACACACCACAGCAATGTAACTGCATCGATGTGTATAGCAGCGCAATTTGTAATAGCTCACTTTGCAAGCAATCTAAATACCCATCAACCAAGAAATGGATAAAAAGGAAATGTTTTTTATAGAACAGAGTACTGCCCAGCTATAAAGATGGATAAACTTAATATTTTATAGGTAAATGGATGCAATTTGAGACCATATTCATAAGGGAAATAAATCAGACTTGCATGTGTAAACATCATATTGTCCCCCTGGTGTCACAAATTGAAAGAGTAAATAAGATTCAAAAAGGTACAATAGACATTATGAAATGAGAAGAAAGTGTTCAAAAGGAAACAAAAACGGATGCGGGAAAGGAGAAAAGAAGAAAAGGAAAAGGAAAAATAAATAAGTGCTTAAATATTATGTATTTATATGTTTTATATGTTTGTAAATATATTTATGTGTATACAGGACAGTTAAGATGGTTATATTACTAATTTCTATTAGTTCATTGAAAAGAAAGGTTTGTGCTTAATTGATCAATTTTTCATGCCTACACCTTGTAACCTGAGCATCTATTTTGAAAACAACAATATGCAATGTGTTAACCATTGTTGCTCTGCTACTATCTTGTTTTGAAGTTTTATATCATTTTCATTTTTTTTCTTTGAAATTAAAAATAAATAAATAAATAATTCCCATTTATTTGCGTTTTGTCAGGACTGACTCATTCATTCTCTTAGCTGACTTAGTTTTTGCAACATCTGCTGTTATGTTGTGCTTCCTTATTTTGATTTGAGATTTTATATGTAAAGTCTGTTTCTTTACATTGCCTTTTAAAGTTAACTTTTTACCTCCTCTGTACTTTAACTTCTTTCTCTATGGGAGTGCTCTATTTTCTATCACCTGACATTTGATTCTAGAAGTGGTGAAGTAATTAAGAGTTTGAATCTAATCTTGAGAAGAGAAGATGGATCACTTCACAGAGATACTTCGAGGCTTGACATTGCAGATTCAGGTACAGTCCAGATATTTACAGTTGTCCTATAGCCCGAGAGTGACTCTGTACTCCACCAAGCAACATGTATGCTTTACTCTACCCTGAAAAACTTGAATTCTTATTTACTTATCTCTGTTTATTTTCTCTATTTTGTCCTTAAAAAACTGAAGCATATGTCTCACATATTTCCTACTGACTTTTATGCTATCTCTAGTCAATGGAGATGTTTGCCTTTTTAGGTGGGGACAGCTACCTATTTTAATATATTTTAAAATAATTTTCTATTAATGTTTCCTGGTTCAA
Organism: Chinchilla lanigera; assembly: GCF_000276665.1. Lineage (NCBI taxonomy): Eukaryota > Metazoa > Chordata > Mammalia > Rodentia > Chinchillidae > Chinchilla > Chinchilla lanigera. The sequence continues at coordinate 4,976,976 of NW_004955472.1, read as the reverse complement.
GTGTGTTCCATATGAGCATGTGGCACAGTCATTCTTGTTTTGATGATTCTAGTAATCTCTGAACATAACAGAAAAATAGGAAAGGAAGCATAAAGAAAAGTCTCCTTGGTTCTCAGCTGAGTAATAGGCCCTAGTTTCCCCTGAAGAGTTACATGAACTCAACCTGTTATAGGTTTTCTGCTTCTTTCACTCTTATTTTCAGATATGTGAAAGAAAATGGCACTGGAATGCCTGGCATCTTGGGGAAAATATCATGATAGATATTAATTTGTCCAGAAAAGCCTGATGCTTCTGCAACAAAATTATTTTTATTATGGAGAAGGAAAATAACTGGAATAATGTTGCTTATTACTGCATTCAGTACTTATTGACTATTTTGTCCTCACAACTACCCTGTTAAGTAGATAGTGTCCTGACTACCTCACAGAAGAGCATTTAAGAAGGGCTTTAGGACTTTCCCCATGTTCACAAAGCTACAATTTAAACCCCACCAGTTTGACTAATGGAAATTCTGCCCTACTCATACATTAAGCACTCCTCACCGTACCTGTACATTTTGTGTGTTAAATTACTGCAAATGTTTTTCCCATTTTTTTAAAAAGTCATTTAATAGAATCAAACTCAAACTCATCTAGGGTACGGCCATCGTCAAGGCTTCAATTCAATGTTAGAAATTATAGGTAGATTCTGTTTTTTTCTTGAATAAAATGTTATGGATTGTCATAGTATTATATATTGTAATAGTATTAAAGATTAGTACTCAGCTGATACCCTAGTATATTCAACTCACAGGATTATGTCACTGAATCAAGAAAGAAAAAGACACTTCATAGAACACTGGGAAATCCTAAATATAATAATAACAACTAGCTTTACTACGTCTTTGAGTAAACCCCTACCAATATAGTGTCATTTACTCCTTAATTTAATCTCAATTAGAAAAATAAACTACCTTTTTACTACTAAATAAATGAGAAATTGAGTGCACTAATATGTAAAGCAACCATGTCGCATTACTGTCTATAGCTAGGTCACATAATTTATAAGTGGTATATTTAATAAGTAGCATCATGATTCTTAGACTAGTGATTTTATCATAAAGGGATAATATTTCCAGGACATTCTGAGCTGAAAAAATTTGCCATATTTAATTTTGAATATTCTTTATGTGTGATGATGTTTTAGGCATTTGTCTTAACATCATTAATGGTAAATTGTAAATAAAAAGAAATTGAACCTCCACTTTATTTTCTCACATGAACAATAGTGACAAGAAATAACTGACTAGTCCTTAACTATATATAGTCCATTTGTTACATTCTTGTGGAGTTCCTAGCTGGAGTGTGTCATTTCTACCATGGTACTCTGACTAGTATAATTAAGTCATAATAATACTTTGTTCTTTCCCTTTGTTGTTTGAGACCGGCACTCACTGTGTATTTCAGGCTAGTCTTGAACTTACTATGTAGCCCAGGCTGGTGTTGAAGTCTCAGCAACCCTGCCTCAACCTCCTGAGTACTGGGGGTCCAGGTCTGTGCCACCACGCCTGGCTAGTTATATTAATTTGAACCCAACTGATAATAGTAGTAGGTTCCTGGATGAAAGAAAAGTATTTTATTAGATGATCGAGATTCTCAAGGTTCTAAGATTGAGAAACTGATATACCTTAGATTGAAAATATATCATTGCCAATTTTGTTATCTAATGTTAGAATTTTTAAACTTTATTTTTCAGGATGAAGGTTAAATATGTTTGCAAAATATTCTTGACAATGGTTATGGGATTTCGTGAATTTATATTCTATCCTTTTCTAAAGTTTGTGGAAATTAATGATCCTAAATTTTCCTTCTAGCTCCAGCAAAGACATCAAATATGTCTTGTTCACCAACTGTACTTTGCACAAAATTATCTTCCCTAACTGCTGACTTATGTGGCACTCATTTTTCCTAGTTTTTAAAAAATAAAAGTTTAATAGGCACACTCATTTGTAACAGAATTCACTGGATATTGTCACAGGCACAGAGAGAAGCTTCTAAGCCAAGAGATCTGTCATTTCATCAAATATTTGATTGAAGTAATGGATTATTGTTGTACAATTCAATCGCCTTCAGAAACCACATCATCCTTAATCAGTATCCAGTCATGGTCTATGTATAACAGAAGAAGCTAAAGTAGATAAAGTGCATGTACTGGGGCTGGGGATTTAGCTCAACAGCACAGGGCCTGCCTGGCAAGCGCGACCTCGTGAGTTCGATTCCTGGTACCAGAAAAGGAAAACCAAAAACCAAAAAAAAAAAAAAGTCAGTAGATTGCCAGAGTTGCCAAAACAAAGTAACAGACTAGATGGCTTAAGCAATAAAAATTTATTTTCTCATAAACCTGGAATTTAGAAACATGAGATGAAAAACTCACAAAATTTAATTTCTTCTAAGGCCTCTCTCCTTGTTTTATAGATGGCTATGTTTTCCCTGTATGTTCACATAATCTTTCATCTGCATGAGTGTGTGGCATATGAAACACACACACACACACACACACACACACACACATGCACATTTAAACATCTGTTAGACTCTCTTTGAGCACTCATTTTTTTAACCTTATGTTTGTGCACTATGATTTCAGTAAACCCAAACGTTGTGCATATGAACTTTCCTCTCTCCTTTGACCTTCCACGTAAGATGTTATGTTCAATTACCTCCTAAAAGGAACTAGGCTTTCATCACCCCACAGATTACTGAGGATCCAAAAATATCTTCTTTCCCATATATGTAAGATTTTACATATTATATGTATGTGGTTTATTTCTATATCACTACCCAGATAATTAACTTGTGAAAAACTATCATTTGACTTTTATGATTGATTTTATAGTTGGTCTCTTACAACTTCACCTATGTCTACATCATCTAGATTACTTTATCGCCTACCTTCCTTCATCTAGAACAACTTCAGTATTCATATGGAAGAAGTTCCCATTATTGTGTCTGAACATGTTCATGTCAATACTAACAATAGTAACAATAAATTATCCTCTTAGCTACCATCTATTTCTCATTTTCCTTTCAAATTCCCTTTTATTTCACTTTTGCGTTAAACTAGTTTGTGTTCTACTCCTCTGTTGGCCTACAAGCTAGCATAAATACTATTGATATTTGTTTTTGAACTGCAATAATTGTCATAATGTCCAACTTCATTCAGCAGTAACATCTATAGTTGAATAATACAGTGAATTCTTTTGCCTAGTATAATCTGTTTTGCTTGTCGTAAGCACCATTCACAGAAAATATAAAAATTTTGTTTCCCTAAGATATTCTGGTGCACACTCAATAGCTAGAACTTTTCTTGGACTGTTTTAAATGTCAATTTTCATTTAGACAAGACATATGCTAGAAGCCATCACTGAAAAGTCTCTGTATATACCAATGTGGTACATTATCTTCTATAAAAAATTCATGTTGAGACCAATTCTGAGATTCTTCAATATGATAATAGACTAAATATGAGCTTGTTTTTTCTGCAATTAACAATTTTCTTTGACATGGAAGGTAATATTTTATTCCACCAGCAGACTTGCCATGAAGAAAGCATAGCAAGTATTATTTTCAAAATTTGATAAGGTTATTGCACCTCAGCAAAGTTTCAACATAAGTATTGATGATCAGATCTTGGGAAACTATGCATTCTTCTAAGCCTCAGAGCTCTATTAAGTTAAATCTTATATAGCTCCTAACGAGACATTATCTAATCAGTAGTCTCATGTGTTCATAAGTACTGTAGCATCAGAAAATGTGGGAAATGTTTTCGGTCAAGGAGTCATCATGATACATTTCAACTCAGGCCATTATTAGTGGGCAACTAATCAGTACTTTTAGACTGAATACACAATAAGAGATTCACAGCACATGGATGTTATGAAGCCGGCTAGTTTAAAAGCTACAAAAGTTTGTCATATTTTTAAGATTAAAATGCCACAAGTATAAATTGAGTACTTCATAAAAGCTCATTTATTTGCATAGATCGCATTCCAACCATAACTGAAAACTATAATATAGGTATTGATATCTCAATTTAACAGACATAGGAACTAAGAAAGGAAATAACAGCCCTACCAAATCTAGATGGCAAATATGAAAATCAAATGTTACATATTGTAATTATTCTTATATATGCCACAAAAAGTCACACAAGATCGTGGGAGTTCCTGTGTTCTGTGAGAACATGGAAGAAATGTTTTCCAATTTAAAATACTTTTTAAAAAGTTTCTATGGTGAAACTATTAAGGCTGGTCCTTCATTTTGCTAAGTTAAAATGATCCACTCATCTCTGTGCTGCCTTTTAAAACATTTAGTGGTTGTTTTTTTTTTTTTTCTTTTTTTTTTTTAGAAATAATTTACCTTCCCTTTTTCTATAAAGCTGGAAGTAGTAGAACGAAACATCCTAGATAAAAAATGTGCAGTGTGTTGAATTTAAGACAGCTAGGCTGGTTTTCTTTAATAGGAGAATCAATCTTAGTTTTCCTTCCTTTAAAGAACTGCCTGTGATAGTGGTTGGATAGTGCTGGACTAAACACGGCGTTTTCATACCAGACATTTTCAAAGCAGTGTCTTAAACTGCTGAGAAGCAATTTTGGTAAACATGGCGTCGTAATGCTGCGTTCCTTGTTGGCTCAATATGAGAAAGATTCACAGATTGAAAACAATCAATAGAAAGCAGCAGGCGAATCAGCAGCTACTGCTCGTCCTGGAGTCCAGTAAAAGCTTTTGTCGGGAAAGAAAATCACGGCAGCAGCCAAAGCAGAACTGAAATGGCAATCTTCTGCTCTCAGAAGATAGGAGACCACGTAATGGTCTGGTCAAATACCTTCAAATCCCACATACTTCTGGATTATTGCTCTCAAGTTTTAGGGAGCGTTTTTCATTTTACCCACTGACCCTACATTGACTTACACTGATAGAGCACCTCCTAAACTTGATCCACTTCACATTACTTCTACCATTTCTCAGAAAAATGAAAATTTGCTAGTACAACTTGCCAAGCTAGAACATGGCAGAGAGCTCAGGCCTGGGAATGAGACAGCTCATTTTTAGAAGGAAAGGAACTATCTTTAAATCTGCTATGAGCAAAAGATTCTGCAGTGAATATAAACTGAGTCTTATGTAACTGTAGTATTGTGTTAGCAAAATCTAGTAGGATGATACAGAAACATTGGATTTTGGTATTCCTGTTATTAAATTGTTTCATTTAAGATTTGGTGCTTGTAATCTTTTTATGTTCCCATTAGCCTGGTCAGCAGAGAAGTTTTTACTTTTCGTTCTGGTTTACGGCTTTCAGACAAGGGAGCTTGTGCAGAAGGAGAGCAGGTGCTGCTCCAGACACTGTGTCGTCTCTCCTAATATTCTCCACTTCCATGCATGCCAGACATTAGCCTGAGCCCAACTCACAGATGAGCAAAGAGAGTCTGGAGGATTATGAAAGTGAGCGAGCTCATCTAGCGGGAAGGAATGTAACTTTGTGGAATTGCTTACTTATCTGAGTAAATATAACTCAGTTTCAGCTAAAAAATTATTTTCTACCTGAAGGTTTATATGAGAACATGTATCTAATTTTATAAATTGTAGTCTTCTCTCTCTACCTAGAAAAAAATTTGCAAGTAGTATTGTTTTCATCTCTCATCTAAAGCTGTATATTTTTTGTGATGTACACAAAAAATAATATAGAGGTTACAAAAATACACAATTTCTGAAATGATTCAATCTCTGTCATATAAAATAAGAAGCAAAATCTAAGATGGGAATTCTTTAGTTTTCACCTCATTAGTTATTAAAATGAAATGTAATCATCACATTAACCTAGAGTAAATGGAAAAAGATTCAATAAAACTCATTCCATAATGCAGAAAAAATGAATTTAAAAGTTTGATTTCCCTAAGTCATATTTGTCTGTCTTATCCATCCACATAGCTACTGTATATACAAGTTTTAGCTTGTATAAACCTTAAAAAGATTTTATAAATTAAATTTATACTAAATTTTATCTCTTTATGATCACTCATAAATTGAAATATAATTCTAAAAAAGTAGGAACTTGCTATATAGATTCATAGTATTTTACTTAACGTTCTCCATATTTAAACTATTGAATTATTGAAACATACTGTTACTGTATATGGTTCCTAACATGAAAAAAATCAATTTGAAAATTGTTTTGCAGGTGAAGTCTCGTGAGCTATTTGCCATGAATAACTTCTGTAAGACGAAACAGCGAAGCTTTCAACTTTGTCTCTAATCTGAAGTCGCCTGCACTTTTTTGACTACTTTGTGGTCAGAGAAAAATTGTGCAAATTCCATTGGGACTATGGGTGAACTTTTGTCTTCACACAGTCAGTGTGTCACACCAAGTGGTCACAATGTTACAGTCTTACTAGAAATATCAGAAACAGGCTCTTGAGGGACCGACAAGGAAAAAATACAGGAAAGCAGTGCTTACATTTGTATATTTATTTTTATCAAGCACTAATCTAATAGGAAAGTAATGCATTGAGAATATCGCTTCTTTCTCAGTTTATCATCTAAAATTTCAAATACAGTTTTCCAAGTTGATGTTCATACAAATTGAAAAAGATAGGAGTGAACTGTTCTAGATGGACTCTCCTGCTGCCCATGAGGGAGACATTTCCCTTAACACCGCTGACATGCTATGGAACTGATCAGGAAAGAACCTATTTTCCAAGAAGATGGCATTGTTTGCATTCATTCTTTATCTGGTTGAGTGTGTTTGTTGTAGATGGTCCTCCTGGAAATTAGTAAGGATATTTCAGTACTTTGAGGAAGAGATAGGGAATCAATACTTTACAACTTCCTTCTCAAAATGTGAGTTTCTTTAGAATTTAGAAGTTACAGGCAGAAGTTCCCAGTTCATCAGATTTCAAAATACTTGTATATTCATGTTTATGCTGTGCTACTATCTTTTATTCATATATGTGCATAGTACATAATGTTTATCTTTATTGTGGGGAGTTGGTACATCACTAGATCCCCCCTTTCAGAAAAGATCTCTCTCTTTTATTCATATATATCCATAGTACATAACGTTTATCTTTCTTGTGGGGAGTTGGTACATATGCATAGCACATCCTAGCTCCTTCCTCCATCTCCCATCTCTTCTCTCTCTCCTTCCTGTCTCCATCACGAGATCCCCCTTCAGAAAAGATCTCTCTCTCCACTTCCTGTTGTCTTTTGTTTTGCTCTTTATTTGTACTCTTGATTTCTCATATAAGAGAAACCATGTGCTATTTAAGCTTGTGCTTTATTTCACTTAAAATTGTAGGCTCAAGATACATTGATTTGTCTACAAATGACTAAAGCTTATTTTTCTTCATGGTAGAGCAGTATTCCACCGAACTAAATACCATATTTTCTTCATCCAGTCATCTGTTGGTGGGTATATAGACCACTTCAGAGGTGTACCGATTATGAATTGTATTGCTATAAACATGGGTATGCACATATCACTCTGATACGATGTCTTTAACTCTTCCAGAAAGATACCTAGAAGGGGAATTAGTTGGGTCAAATGAAATTTCTAGTGTCCTTTTTTTGAGGAATTTCCACTCTGATTTCATTGGTGGCTGTACTAGTTTACACTCCCACCAATTGGTAGAAGGCTTACTTTTCCCAGTACCTCTCCAGTATTTGCTATTATCTGATTTCTTGATGGTAGTCACTCTTTCTGTGGTCAGATAGAATACCCTTGTAGTTTGAACTTGCATTTCTCTAATGGTCAGCAATGTTGAACATTTTTTTATGTATTTATTGCCCATTTGTACTTCTGTGTAAAGCGGCTGTTCATTTCACTTGCCCGTTTTTAATTTGGCCTTTCATTTTAGGAAGTCTAATTTTGGGAGGTGCTCTAAATATGGCTGATTTTTCTGAGAAATCAATGGCAAAAATTGTTTTCCTGTTTTGCAGGCTATCTTTTTATGTTATTGATTTCTTCTGTTATTCAGATCCTTTTTAATTTGATGCTATTCCATCTGTTGATTTCCTGTGCAACTAGGGTTCATTCAGAGATTCCTTTCCTATGCTTGACTTCAAGAATTGAAGTTTTGTTGTCCAGTAGATTAAGTGTTCCTGGCTCAAGAGCTGCTTAATCCATACTGATTTTAATTTAGTATATGTTGAGAGATATGGATCTAGATTCATTTTCCTTCGTATGGGTCACCAATTTCCCCAGTATCATTTATTGAAGAGGCTGTATTTCCTCCAGTGTGTGTTTTTGGCCCTTTTGTCAAAGGTCAAATAGATGAATACAGTTGGGGCTGTTTCCACATCCTCTATTCTGTTCCACTGATCCTCATGTCTGTTTTTGTGCCACTACCATGATGTTTTTGCCACAAAAACGTTACAATATCACAAAAATGTCATATTCAAGATGAGCATGCTTTCAGCTTTGCTCTTTTTACCCAGGACCTCTTTTGCTTTTCAGGGTCTCTTTTGCCTCCACTGAATTTTAAGATTCTTTTTTTCCAATTCTAGGAGGAACATTGTTGAAATAAGATAAATCAGAAGATATTTTATGTAAGACTCATATATTGATAATAACTTTTTTGCACATTAAACAGGTTTTATTTATTAAATCATTAAATTAAAAATGGAAATGCATTGCATATTAACACAAATAACATATTTAAATGAAATTACCTTGATTTTTCACAGTTCATTAAAAGTGTGGCACTGATTTATATTGTTTCAAATTTCTTTAGTTTTGGATTGGATAGAATATTGCTGGATTGTTTTCCCAGTAATGGACACTGAACCCAGGGCCTTTTCAGGGCCTTTCACTGGCCCCCAACCCTTTTTTTTAGTTTTTATTTTAAGGTAAGGTTTTACTAAATCACAAACCTGCCCAGTCTTGGTTTGAGATTATGATCTTTCTTCCTCAGCTTCCCATAGTGCTGGGATTACAGGCATGTTTTCCCAAGCTCAGCCAGATCAATTTCACACAAGCTTCAGTACAAATTTTACCAGCAGAATCTGAAAATTGCACTGTGCATTAGTTTAAATGTATGACACTGATTCTGTTACGTAGTGCTACATATAGTTTTTAGAAATTATAGAATTTTGTTTTTATTTTTCCCTTTGTGAAATGAAATGAGTTCAAGAAGTTTTTTTTTTAACCTTCAGGTTTATAGACCTAATACTTTCTAATTTGTTAGTGTTATCTTGTTTATAGCCTTTTCTTCAGAAATTATTGATTCTGATATTTTTATTTTAACAGAATTCACAATATTTTGAAACAAGTCATATCACATTTTTCAAATGTTTCATGGGTATTTAAAAATAAGTTATATTCTCTAATCAGAAATGCAATATTTATCTCTTTATTATGTTTTTCAGGCCTTCTCTATCCATAATTATTTTATCCACCTGATCTTTCTTGTTCAGTTAGTATTCAAAGTGGAATCTTTTATTATTTTTATATTTTTATGAATGTGGCTTTGTATCACTTGTTCTTTTAACTAAAATTTTTGTTGTTAATGCATTTGTGTTGTTTTTTAGTTTTCCCAGAACTATTTTTTTTTATTTATTTTAAAGATAAAAGAACCAGAGCATATTCACAAACACACAGTCATAAATAAAGCAACATAAAAACAATAAAAGCAATACAGAATTTCAGGGAATGTGATAGGTAATTAACAATTGTTGTATTACATGTTGGTATCTTCATATTGGTTACTCAGATAAACAAATATAGGCATGTAAGATTGATCAAACAATTAAACATTAACTGTTCCTTTTAATAATGCAATAGAAATTAGCAGTACATTTATTTTTAGCTATCTTGTGTGTGTGTGTGTGTGTGTGTGTGTATATATATATATATATATATATATATATATATATATATATATTCTTATTTTCTCACTCCAAAAGAAAGTAACTATCCTTTTCCCAGTATGCTTTCTTTACCTCCTTGTGGAAATTCAGTTGGGGTTGGATTACTGTTATTCTGTTTGACTGTGAGACTAGTTTTTCTTTTGTTTCCTCATTTTTCTGAGTACTACACTATGTTAACTTTTGTCACAGTAACACATACTTGAGAGAAATCAGCTTATAAGGATGAAAGTGTTATTCTGTCCACTTTCTCACTTGAAGGCGTACATCTCTCCAGACACGTTTTACCATAGACTCTACCCGTACTCTTGCAATGGTGCTCGTGGATCTTGGCTCAGTACTTTCATCAAAGGTGCAAAGAACTGATGAGTGATGACTGGTTGCTGGAGGCATCAGGACCGAGTTTTGGTGACACGAGTACAGCTATTATCAAGACAAACTAAAATTTACATTTGTTGCCCATGATGTAGAGAAAATATGACCTTTGTACACTGTCGGTGGGAATATGACTGATGCATCCATTATGATAGCACTATCAAGATAGAACTACCATGTAATCCAGAAATCTCACTACTGGATACATAACCACTGAATTGAATTCAGGATCTCAAATAGATATCTGCCTTGGCAGTTTGATTTCCATATTATTCACAAAAGCAAAGATATGTAATCTTCCAACATGTTCATTTACAGACATATCAGTGAAAATGTGGCAAACATGTGAAATGAAATATTATTTAAACTCAAAAGAAGAAAAATATATCACTTGTGAAAACGTAGATAAACTGGAGGATATTATGTTAAGTGAGATAATCTAAATCCAGACACAATAAGTACACGGCACTAAGTTTGGAATCTAAAATAGTCAAATTCAAGGCAAAAAGGAGCAAGACATTTGTTATTAATAGCATAAGAAAATTGGAAACTGAACGTGTTAATCAATGAATCCAGTGCTTCAGTTTTACAAGATGAATAAATCAGAGAACTCTACTGTATGTAGGGAGTTACTACTAAATTAATAACAGTTAATAGCCTGCATGGAATTATTTAGTGTAAGTTTAATAGGATAATAGTATAGTGAATTGTACTCTTTGTGTAGTTTTTTCTGAGTATAGACTTATTGCTAAATGTTCTTATCCTACAGTAACACCAACATTAAATAAAGAATGTGAGAAGAAACATTTGGAGGTAATGTAACATGAATTGTGATGGTTTCATAGATTATACTTATATCAAAATAAGTTTCACATATTAAATATCAAATATGTCTCACTTCAGTGATTTTAAAAAGATAAATTCAATGTGGCAATTAAATAAATTAGTAAATACATGGAGCTGTAATCCTCTTTTACTGTCCGTAGGATCAAAACTCCAGTCTGTCTTTCTTTTAGACTACAGAATTTGTGGCAGTGGTTCCCTAACTTCTAATTATCCCACAAGTTTCTGAGTTCCTATACCTTTGAACTTCAAAAGAAGTAATCCTACTTCTTTGCAACTTGTAGAAGCATTCTCATAGGACATTTCAGTTTCCATAATTACAGGAACCAATTCTTCTAATAAGCCAAGTTTCAATATGCATGTTTTTGCAATGTGTAATTGTGACATTGTCAAACATAAAGTGTATGTTTAAATGAAGATACCTATTAAAGTAAAAGACACATTGTCATTACTGTCTCTCAAAACGCTCCCCCTTACTTTGAACACACTTATCTAGTCATGCTTGCCATTTTCTGAAGTAGTCCTGGAAGTCCTTTTTTTATTTGTATTTATTTTTATTTCTGGAAGCCCTCTTTTTTATCAAAAGTATGGTGAATACTGCTACTGAAAGCCATCCAAAGTAAAGGAAGGCTTGTAAAAATCTGATGTGTCCTCATCCACCTTATTTCCCTGAATTGGCACCGTGCCAATACTGCCTTTGACCTAGGGATAAAATAATTATGAAAGGTAAACATTTGAGTCACTTTTCAGTCATACTTCATGTACCTGTCCCACTGGTTCTAAATTTCTGGAGAATTAGTGATGACTCCTCCTCCTCCTCCCCTTCCTCCTCTTCCTTCTTTCTTCTGTTTCTTCTTCTTCAGTGCCCCTTACTATACAGAAGTTATTCCTTCTCTGTCTATTTTCTCCTGTCAGGATATTCTTTTATACATTTATACTTCTTAATCACACTTTCAGTCTCTGCCTGTTTTCTTTCAGGTCTTCAATACCAGTTTGTTGGAAATTAGGACATATGATGGATTATGTGACTTAAGCCCCTTGAAGCCCAGAGGTTGGTGTGACCTTGCCTCAGGAACAGGGAGGTATGCTGAACGCGGTGTGTCCCCTGGCTGTGGGCAGAATGCTAATAACCCAGCGTTCCTGAGACAAGAGAGCATCTGCTGAGGACAGTTATCAAAATACAGGCATGTGGGTTTAGAGAAAATCTGGTTCTTAATGAACTTAATCCTCATCCTCCCACTGGCTATAGTTATTGTCCCGTGAAATGCATGCTACCCCTCCCTTTGTGCTTCTTGCTCGCTAATAAAAACCAGCCAACTGCAGACAGCAGAGTCAGTCCACAAGGAGTGAACTCCTCCCCATCCTCATATCCTGAAATGTATCTCTGTGTCTTTCTTTATTCTCCACTGTTCCCTTACAGATATCTGAAGTCTGATTAGCCCTCAGTACCATTTACTAAATTTCCTTGAGCATATTTCCTTCAGGTCAAGTTGTAATTTGATTATAATTAATGAGGGGGAGGGTTCTATTTAATTTCTTTTACCTGTCCTTTCATACCTTCATGTTTTCCATTCATTTATTGACTGTTAATTCAGAAGCTATGTGGTTTTCAGATTCCCAGATATTTATTTAATTCAGTACGGAGAGCTGCCTCAGAGTTTCTTCTACTTTTTTGCTTACACTCATTGGTGCATTTTAGGTTTATGAACTGAGTACCATCATGGTAGGGCATGTGTACTTGTATATGATGAATCTTGATCCTTTTGTTTGAAATTCCCCTACACTCCCTCCAACCCTTCTTCCTCTCCTTATTTACAAAAGCCTTGTTTCCATTTTCCCCTTCTTTTCTCAATTTTTCCATTTTCCCCTTCTTTCCTTTCCCCCTCTCACCTCCCTAGTTCCAATTCCCATTTGAACATTTTCTCCCACTTTACCATATCTATTATACATTTCTGTCCTTTTCTTATTTACACTTTGGGTTTCTCACAGCAGAGAAACAATATGATAATTATGCAAGTGTGCTCAATTTATTTCATCTAAGAAAATGGACTTAAGGTGCACCAATTTACCTAAAAATATCTCAAATTCATCCTTCTTTGTGGCAGAGTAGTATTCTGTTATGTAAAAAAGCCCACAACTTCTTTACCCACTTATCGGTTGGTGGACTTTCCTGCTGTTTCTATGACTTAGCTATTACCAGCTCTGCCAGTATAAACACTGGTGTGTATATATCACTGTGCTGTGGTGCTTTTAACTCTTAAGTGAAGAAACCAGGAAGGGAAATAGCTGGGTCAAATGAAACTTCGGGTTTTTTTTTTTTTTTTTTTTTTTTCTACGGTACCGGGAACCGAACTCACGACCTTGCGCTTGCCAGGCGAAACTTCGGGTTTTTGAGGAAGCTCCACACTGATATCCTCTGTGGTTCCATCAGTCTACTGTCCCATCATGGGTAGGGAGGGGTTACTTTTCCCCACAGTCTTACCAGAACGGGTTATTAGCTCATTTCTTGAGTGATGTGGAACCTCACCATTGTTTTTATTTTCATCTCTTGAATAACCCTGATGCTGAACATATTTCATATACTTATTTGTCATTTCCACTTCATCTGAGAAGTACATATTTATTTCAGCTGCCCATTTTTTTGGATTGTGTCTTTAAATTTGGGGCATCTGATTTTTTTGAATTCTTTATATGTGTTTGCTAGTAATCCTTTGTCTGCGGAACATGTGGCAAACATTTTTTCCCATATGGTGTGGTGTCTCTTCACTCTGTTAGTGGCTTCTCTTGCTTTGCAAAAGCTTTTTATAGTATTTTTTTTTTTAATTTTAAAGAGAAAAAAACTAATGACAACAATGAAGACAAAAACAGAACACAGAAACAACAAAAATAACATAATATGAGATTCCAGTTGTTGGTTCTTTGTGATAATTCCTTTGACGTTTTGTACCTAAGCGGGAATTAGCATTTGGCAGAATTTTCTGTTTAATTTAAATTATTTTTGTATTTGGTCATTCAATGCCTTTAATTATGTTCGATGAATGGATAATTATTCTTGTTATAGAAAATATTGCAACATTTTGATGACTTTGCTTTTATTTGCATAACTCACATGTAGTACTCTAATATATAACAGAATTTTATATATAAAATTGCAGTATTGTACAGTATATTCAACAATAATTATAGTACTGTAAAAACAAGGTGTGCTATAAAAAAAAAGACACTGAGGCTCTACTAACAGAGTTCTTGGCTTGCTAGCTTATAAGAAGCACTGAAAATAATTTTTCAAAATTATGAAAATATTGTCTGACACTGTGTCTTTGTACTATATAGTTTTATATCTTCTGTTTACACAATTTGATGAGGGTTATTCTATTTTTTCTTTCCTTTTGAATTTACTTAGTCCCTCAGTTTAGCTTTCACTTTACTTAACATTCAGAATATTATTACTGCCTCCAGTGGCATTTTGTGCTCGTAAATTTTATTTCCATAAAAATTATCTAGATATATAAAATAATTTTGCATTTCCTAAACCTAATATATTCTTCATTTAGTTGAAATTTTAATAGATAGATCCAAACACTTTCTTACTTATTAAATCAATGTTTCTGAGAAGAGAATCATGTCTTACAGCTGTTCAGTGTTTTCTTTTTCATTTTATCTGGAATATTTCTGATCAGTTGGCTGACTTTCCTCTTCATTTTAGAGAAATTTGTTCCATGCTGCTTTTCTGCTTATTATCCCTAATCTGGGCAAAACATTGCAGCATTTTCTTATAAATTGCATAATTTTCTGTAAGAAGGAGAAATCTAGGAACTCATTCTTACCAGGAAATTATTCTTTAAGTTGAGTTCTAGTATTGTTATGATTTCTGAGTCATTTGTTAGATTAAATTATGAAATGTGGAAGAGAGATATTCAGCAACACTAAGGAAAAGCCATACTTCAGTTCTGTCAGAGCTTTAGTTCAGAGATTTTATCACCCAATGTTTTCCCCATAATCCATTGTCACTTTACCTGTTTAGAAAAATGCTAAGCCAAGTTCATCCTTAGAAGGGTACAGAAGCATAGAAAGTATGAATCTTCACTCATGTTTTTATTTGTAATAAAATCTCCCCCTCTAAAAGATCTTAGATCTTTCTGAAACTATTAAAAAAGCACAAAAATGATTTTAATATTCTATCCTGAGGACAATAAGGAAAGTACTGCAGGAGTAGTTTTTAAAGAAAAAGTAATATTTGGCTCAAAAGTAATTTTTCTTAATGGATATATTGTGAAATAATGACAACTTTATTTCTACAGAAGTCTAAAAGCCCACAAATTTGATTGATATAGGTAGCCTTCATCAATCAATTCTCAAAATTATGAAATCAGGGGCCGGGGATTTAGCTCAGCGGCAAAAGCGTTTGCCTGGCAAGCGCAAGGTCGTGAGTTCGGTTCCCGGTACCGGAGAAAAACCAAAAAAAAAAAAAAAAAAAAAAAAAAAAAAAAAAAAAAAAAAAAATTATGAAATCATAGTCTGGTGCTATACATCATGATTTTTAATACTGCATTTTATAGATTGTAAAATACTACCCGTTACAATTTTAATAATGTCAAAGTGACCATTTAAATCCATGAAAAAATAAAATGTAGATTTTTAAAGTTTAATAATTACTTTATATAACTGCTGAGGGTTTTTAGAATCTTCCTTAAAGAATTATGGCATAAAACTGAGTGTGGTAGCATCCTTTTATATTCTCAGCATTTCAGAAAGATGAGGCAGAAGGAGTGCAGTTTCCAGGCGGGCCAGGACAATTTAGTGACCCAGATTCCAGCTAAATAAAAATAACAAGTTTGTGGATGCAGTTCATTACAAAGGTTCTGTATTCAAAGTACAGTTTAAAAAATAGCACAGTCCAGATGTGGTGGTGCTCACCTATGATGTAAACCTCCTTGGAGGCAGAGGTAGCCACTTTAGTGAAATGATCCCATAATAAAACTTTAAAAATAAGTGGAAGTTTAATTCAATGGTAGAGGGCTGGCCAGTACTAGGCAAAGCCCTAGGTTTTATCCCTTATATCAAAAAACCTGATATCATTAAAAAGCTGTACTACTGATGCTTGTACTTCCAAATGCATTCTTAATTGGACCCTGGTTGTGGTTATGATAGCTAGAAAAAAGTGACTCTTTTATCTAAGTATCTATAGTTGTACAATATTTAAAATATTAACTATAAAATGCTGCAAAGACATGTTACATTTTCACAAAATTAGGTGTATGTGCTAATAGATGGCTGGAAATCCTGTGGTGATCTACTTTACTTGTCATACATAGAGAAGCTCATTGTCCTGAATAAAACTGTTCAAGATACCAGAATTCCAACGCAGAAACAACATATCAAAATAGAAATTCTATCACCTCTACTATATTGTAGCAGCTGGAACAAACAGATGTTAGCCTTCTCCTCCTTCCTCCTTTCTTTGCATTTATCGAAAGGAACAATAAAAAGGCTGTACTCAATTATAAAGCTGCGCTTTCTTTCATTTGGTTAACTGCATGTGGAGGTAAGAGATTGCAAACTTAAATTTAGAGCTCAAAATCAAAATACCAGATGGTTTTATAATTGGATATTTCTTTTCCTCCTGAGCAAACTAGACTTTCTGAAAGTTGAAGATACAGGATGAAAATACGTGTACATGTAATCCAATCCCTGTGCTTGAAAACAGGTAACTTGAAAGCAAAATAAAACGATTTAAAAATTTCATTTCATTATTGAGAATTCTAGAGACTAACCAAAGTAAACTTCGTGATACAGTGACACCTTGGTTCAGACTGAATTCATTCCACAATTCTGATGGCGGACTTCACGTTCATCACACGATGTGGAGCTCAAGAAACAAAACTTTTTTAATGTTCCTGTTTGTGAACCTAATTGTTTGCAAATAGAAGCAATTGTGAACCAAGACACTCTTGCATACCATATTTGTATGAGCAATTGTGTATTGGTTTACGTTCAACATTTTGGATATTTTTATAGGGTAATACATAATTTTTCATTGGTACCGGTTAATAGTACATAATGATTAGATTCATCATTAGAAGCTGGTGCATGTACAAAAAATGTTATTTCTTTTTCATGCACTTTCCCTCCCTGTCACTCATAGAGACTAGGTACACAAAACATTCCATCATTGTCCTTCTCTCCATCTCTTGGTTCCTTTCTCATATGTTAAGGTCTGTCCCCTGTTTCCTATTGTACATCTTTTATTTTGCCCTTTTTATATTTGGCTTCTCTTATGAGAGAACACATGACATTTAACCTTGTGTATCTGATTTGGTTTTGAAGGTCATCCATTGTCTTGCAAATGACTCATTTATACTTCTTTATGGCAGAGTGATACTCTACTCTGTATAAATATGACATTTTCTTTACTCATTCGACTGTTGATGGACATAGAAGCCACTTACAAGATTTAGTTGCTGCAAATCATGCTGCTGTAAACATGGGTGTGCCGGTATCACTGCAATAGGATGGCTTTGACCCTTTGAGAAGATACCTAGAAAGATTTTCAGTTTCTTGGGGCGTTGCTGCACTGATTTCCATACTGGGTGTACTAATTTATACTCCCACTTGCAATGAACAGGAATTCTTTTAACTCACAGCCTCATTAGCATTGTTTATTTTTTTCTTAAAGATAGCCATTGTTTCTTTTTTCATTTTAAAGATGAAAACTTAACAAAACAACAATGAAGACAAATTCAAAATGACACAATAACAACATAAAATATACACTACCTCAAAACAAAATGATAGGAATAAACAATGGTTGCTACACTTCATGCTGTTATCTTCAACGAAGTTGCTCAGTCCACCAGACATAAGAATGTAAGATTGGTCAAACAATCAAAGACGGTAACAAGTAATTAAAAAAACATTGGAAATGAAGCAGAGCTTCACCATACAAAATGGTAGGAGTTCAGCAATGGTTCCTGTACCGCATATTGTTGTTTTCAGATCAGTTGTTCTCATTATCAGATTCAAGCATGCAGCACTGGACAAGAAAAAAAGAAGTTTTTTTTTGTTTGTTTGTTTTTCTCCAGTACCGGGAACCAAACTCACGACCTTGCGCTTACCAGGCAGGCGCTTTTGCCGCTGAACTAAATTCCCAGCCCACAAAAAAAGAAATTTTAACATTGACTGTTCCTTTCCATCAACCACAGACATCAGCGATACACCTCTCCCAGCTATCCTCGTATATACATAAATGTGGCTTTTCCTTTTAAAGAGAAAAGAAAAAGAACAAAAGAACAAAAACAAACACATAAACAAAACAGCATACAGAGCAATAAAGATGATACAGAATTTCAAAGCAAGGTGATAGTATATTAACAATGTTTGTGATATTACATAGTGTTATCTTCAAAATGGTTGCACAGATAATTCGATATAGGCATGTAAAATACATCAAGCAATTATACATAACTGTTACTTTCAATAAACCAACAGATATTTATAGTAGTTACCCTAGCTATCCTGTATATAAATGTACATATATTTTCTCTTCCTTCTTTCTTTTTCCTCTCCCCTCCTTCATCCCCTTTGCTCCTTCCTATTTGAGCAGTTTCTTTTCCCATTCCCTATATCTGTTGTACCTTTCAGATTTTAAACTCTTTCATGTTGTTATAGTAGCAAGGAAATACGATGTCTACACATGTGAATCTGATTTATTTCACTTATGAGTATGGTCTCTAGTTAGATCCATTTACCTATAAAAGCCTCAAATTTATCTTTTGTTATAGCTGAATAATAATCCATTATATAAAAATACTATGTGTTTTTTATTCATTCCTCAGTTAATGGACATTTGGGTTGTTTCCAAGATTTAACTACTACAAATTGTGCTGCTATAAACATGGTTGCACGTATATTGCTGTGGTATGATGTTTTCAGTTCTTCTGGAAAAATGCTAATACTAGTTTACTGAGGAATCTCCACACTGATTTCCACAGTGGTTGCACCAGTCTACACTCCCACCAACAGTGGAGAAGGGTTTCTTTTTCCCCTCAGCCCCTCCAGAATTTATTTGTTTGTTTTTTGTTCTTTTTTTTTTTTTTTTTCCTGCACCGGGAATAGAACTCATGACCATTCACTTGCCAGGCAGGCGCTGTGCCACTGAGCTAAATCCCTAGCCCCTCCCTCCAGAATTTGTTATGGAATGATTTCTTCATGATAGCCATTCTTTCTGGAGTAAGATGGAGTCTTATTTTGTTTTTATTTGCATTTCTCAAATGACTAATGATGTTGAACATCTTTTCATGTATTTATTTGTCATTTATATTTCTACATGTGAGAAGTGTGTATTCATCTCACAGGCTCATTTTTATATTAGGTCTTTGAATTTTGGGGGGGTGATTTTTTAAATTCTTTATATGTTCCAGACAGTCTTTTGTCTTAGGAACAGTTAGCTAAAATTTTTTCCCAGTTCAAGTGTTTTCTTTTCACCTTGCTGGTGGGTGATTTCTTTTGATGTGCAAAAACTTTTCAATAAGAGGAGATCCCAGTTGTTGATCCTTTGATGTATTTCCTGTGCAGTTTAATTTTTGTGAATGAACTCTTTACCTACCCTTATGTCTTCAAGACTCCATCTAATTTCTTACAGAATAGATCTAGAGTTTCTGTTTTAATATTTAGATCTTTAAGCCATTTCGACTTTGTTTTGGTGCATGATGTTAGGCTTGGGTGTAGTTTTAGTCTTCAGCATGTGGAAAACCAGTTTTTCCAGAACTTCTTTCTTCCAGTAAGAAGGTATATATATATATATATATATATAGTCATTTCAAAAATTATATTTCATTGGATTAACAATGATGGAATGGAAAGCTAGAGCAATCTAAACTATCCAGGATTGGAGGTCCAGACATTACAAAATAACAACCTGTGGAGGAAAAGAAAAAGGGAGAATTGTATCCCCAGGAATAGGGAAGAAAATAACAGGAAAATTAAAAGCTACAGAGAAGTTCAAGAGGCAGACTACAATGCAGAGATGGGTACAACACAGTCTGGATTATTATTACATCTATAATCTTCCAAACTTCAGATTTTAGGTAAAAATAGCAATATATTAAGAATTTTTAGTCAAAATATTATGACAAAAATTGAAATAATTAAAAGAACCTAAAATTTATATCAAATAAAATAACCACTTTTGCTATATGCAAGGTCCAAAATATTGTAAGATTTAAAGTATGTTGTATGGAGGTTTTCAAGTTTGCCCATAGTATTGTGCTTTATAGCAAGAGACGAAATACCCATGTTCAAATTCCTGAAAACTGTGAGCGTTACTGTATGTGGCAAAAGATGTTCATATATATGATTAAATTAAGGCTTTTGAAATGGCAAAATTACACTGAATTACTGTGGTTTTTGTGACACTGAATGTAATCACAAGCCTTGTAAGAGCGAGATAAAGGAAGAGTTTATTATCAGGCTAGAAAAAAAATATGACTACAGAAGAGAAATACCATGAACCTGGCTTTGAAGAAAGAGGAAAGAGTTCAAAGAGTTCAAAAGAATACAGGTGAATTGCAGAGCTGAAAATGCTAAGAAAATTGATTTCTCCTAAAGACTTCAGAGAGCACAGCCAAGCTGTACTTTGATTCTGGTCCAGTGAAATTTATCTCAGCCTTCTGACCTCAGAACTGAAGAGAGTGTGCTGTCTTATTCCTCCACATTTATTTTGATTTGTTGCAGCAGCCATAGATAATTAATGTAAGTTTAAAATAAATTATTTTAATAGCTGTTATATTTATTACCTTATTACAACTCAGTTATGTATTAGTACTATCTACTAGTACTACTCATGGGCCTTTTTATTAATTTTGATTATAATTTTGTTTATTTTCATCTAATTTTCATTAAGAACTCTTTAGCAAAATCATCTTTTATGCTAAGGCTTAGTAGTATTTAGACATGAGTTGGTCAGATAATTGTTTCAAACTATGATATTTTTTGTTCCTCAGTAATTACTTGTTGGATTTACATGTAAAATTAAACTAATATAGTATAAACTATGGCAATATTATAAAATTAGTCTGTGCTATGATCCATGTTGTGGCTTGTGTGTAAATGTCTACCCTGGGCTGCATGAGTTCATGGGTGGTTCTTTTACAAAGTACTTGGATCTAGAATAAGCGATACTGTGATTAAGTGTGTAATGCTGGACTCAAGGGTGTGTGATTACTAAATTAGTCCACTGTTTTGGCGTAGTTCTTGGTGTGAATAATTTGGAAGGGCCACCTTGGGTGTGAGTGCTACCCACCCTAAGTATAGGTAGCCTGGATAGAATATAAAAGACAGACAGAAGCCTGCTGTCATTTCACTACTTTGGTGCTTATTTTGTTGCTGCCTTCTGGCCATGATACTCCTCTGCCATGTTACCCTGCCTATAAGACGTGGTACAGTCAACTGAAACCAAACCTCTACAAACTGTAAGCTACAAAACCTTTCTTCCTTTAATTTTGCATGTTGGGTAATTTGCCTCAGCAATGAGAAAGTAACTAAGAAAATCAACCACTAATTTAAAAATTTCTCTTATATATGGATTTTCTTTAAATCATTTTATTAATACTTTTCTTATATTAATGAGAGTTTTATTTATAGTGTTATGGTTGATCTTAATGCCACTGCTATCATTTGCATATCTCTACTTACTATCTTAATAGGAGCACCAAAGTGTATGTTAGGGTATCACAATTAACTTCTAAAATGTGAAAATAAGCAATATGTAACAAATACATCAAGGACTTTTATAATTTATTAATATTTAAATATATTATTATTTTATCATAAGGAAAAGTATTAATCTGAATTAAAATCGAGTCTCTGTTAAGAGAATCAACATTTATTTGCAAAACATACAAATATTATTGTTAATATTATTATCAATTTAAGTAGTGTTCTGATATTTTAACAGTGTTTTTTTTTTTTTTTTTTTTTTTGGTTTTTCTCCGGTACCGGGAACCGAACTCACGACCTTGCGCTTGCCAGGCAGGCGCTTTTGCCGCTGAGCTAAATCCCCAGCCCCTCTGATATTTTAAATATGTTAATTTAGTTAAATTCTCTGTATTTTAAATGTTTATAAACAATAATAGCAATATTTTAGTCTAGTTTTTTTTTATTAGTATCATATATTTAGGACTTAGAATTGAACATTTACTTTTAGAATTACAACAATCTTCTTGAAAATTTTTTTTTTGTTTGTTTGTTTTTCTCCAGTACCGGGAACCGAACTCACGACCTTGCGCTTGCCAGGCAGGTGCTTTTGCCGCTGAGCTAAATCCCCAGCCCCTTCTTGAAAATATTGTACTTGATGTTTATGTTTTTCCTTTCTAAAGTATACATAAAACTATATATTGTGTAAAATAGTGTACAAGAATGCTACATTTTCACTAGCCATTTAAAAATTCAAGGTAATCACTTTCTTTATGATAAAAACAATATACACATTTAAATTTTAACAAATCAAAATTGTCATTCATGTATTTCTTGAGTGATTTACATTATTTTACTTTATTTATTTTGTGGGGTTTGTGTTCAAATTCAAAGGCTTGCATCTTCTAAACAAGTATTTTCCCACTGTAATCATATCTATAGCTAGAAATGAAATAAATTTCAATATAATTTTTTAAATCTATGTATAGTTTTCAATATTTTTATAAAATTGATTTCATTATGAAACAGAATAATTATATTAGTCAAATATTTAATATCTTTTCATGATTAATGAAAATATTATTGACCTCATTTAGACTAGCTAGTGATAAAGGTTGATGCTAAAGTATAAATCCTCAAATAATTTGCATTTTATTAAAGTTATATTTAACAATGATTTTGGAAATTATACCAAATAGTAATGTTTCTAATCACTAAATAGAGTTTCTTAAGATAAACTAATTCTTAACACTGTATAAGTTCACTGTTCCTAGTTATTTATAGGCAGAGCTGAATTATTTATTCATTAGAAAGAGCTGAAGAAGTAATACTTACGGTTGAACATATCCCAATTTTCTGAGATGCATACAATCTTCCATTACAACTGGGTATCCCTTAAATACTTACTATAATAGTAACTTCCCCATGTACTGGGAGAAATATTTAGTTGAGGATAATTTTGAAAATTTACACATTGGTATAATTTCAACCCGCATTTTTCTTCATATTCCCTAAATTCCATTAATAAGGTAATATTTTCCTTAGGCCACTGTTAAAATATCTTGAGAAGAAATTTGCTCCCCTTTTCATATCAAGATACCCTTATGTCAGAAGTAGGAGGATTTAGATGGTTAGAGGATAGGCCAAAGTGATGAGTGAGGTCAAATACTAGAGTAATGGCTGGAAATTAAAGATGATCCCCCACGATTGGGATACTGAAGGACCCAGGAGGGAAAAAATAAACTAGAATACAAAGGAGTAGTCAGAAAGAGCAGAGACAATGTTTAAATTCAAGAAGTTGTTGAGGAAAGAGAGAAAGTGAGTATACAGAAGAGAATGAAGTAAAAGCTGAGAAACCTTAACATTGATTAAAGAAGGGACAGAAAGAGAATGAAATGACCTGAATTAAAAAGGAAAGGAAAAGGAGATGAGAGAGAGGAGAGAAAAATAAGAAAAGAAAAATGAAACCTTCAATATAAAAATAACTACCAAATACAGAAGATAACAAGATGACATCCAATCAGATAGGAGAGGGCTATCCAATCAGAGAAACAAAGTAGAATGCAAGTGCTAAAATACCTCTGGTGTTTACAGTTGTGTGCCAGTTGGGCATGGATTTGATCTTGGCCTCTGGCTGTGGGACCTGAAACTGCACTTCCGCTGGTGGAGTTCTGTGGAGTTCAACTACTGATTCCTGGCTGGTTTGGCGGTCTGGAGTTGCCTTTTACTTCTGCAACTTTTCATTTTCTATTTTCTCTTTTATATTTCTATGCATCAGATATTTCTACGCTGCTGGTCTCACGAATTATTCTGCCTTCCAGGTTTGTCGTTGTTCCTGTGCACCTGGGACCTGGTTGTTATCTCGATTCTCATTTCTTAGGGTTCTTCTCTGTCTACTCAGTAAAAGCGTGTGTCCTTAAACTGCTCTAAAAGACCCAAAGGCATTTCTTTTTCTATGGTCACTTCCATTTTTTTCACTTCTGCTGCTAATTTTCAAATATTTCCATTTTTTGGCTGCCAATTTCTTCTATCTCTTTGTGCTCTGGACTTGTCCTGGGTATATTGGCCATGTGTGGTTGCATTTTGCTTCTTTACTTTGTCATTTTCTATTTTGTTTTGTTTTGTTTTCAGTGTGATACTTGTAGATTACTTATGTTAGATAGAAATCACTTTTGCTGAGGTTTTCCTAGGAGATGTCTGTTTTAGAATTCTTCTCCATGTAGATGTTTCTTGGTTTTTATGTCCATCCCAAAAAACTACTTTCTCAATATATTAAGACTGAGGAGTGGTATCTATTTGACTTAGAGCCCATTACTTTGTTGCTGGACTATGATGGTGGCTATGACCCCTTATAATCTCAGTGTTGTAATATAGGTAGGATAAACTGAGTATAGCATGCATGACATCCTGGTTAAAGTAGTTCAGTGTGCAAAAACAATAGACTCAAGTACAGCCTGGCTATTAGCAAACTATGGTAACTCTCAGTCTAATATTTGTAACTATAGGAGAAAGGTCTACAGAAATATGATGTAACCAAACTTATGCCAGGAAACTGCATTCAATGATTTTCCACTTACTAGAGTGATTTTACCTTATGTGTTGGGAGGGTTCAAGAGGATAAGTGCTAGGATGGAGAGATGAATAAAGTTAAATATAGTAGGAGCTAGATTTGAGGGCACAGAATTATCATCCAGGTTTTGGGTAATTGTAGGCCATAATAGGGAAGGATTAGAAGAGAAGGCCTAGGAGTTCTGAAGTGAACCAGAAAGAGAAGAGATGATGTTTACTCAGATGAAAGTGCACTAAAGTCAAGCAAGATAATTGACAAAAGAGAAGAGGATGAGTAGAATAAAACAAAAAGAAAGTTTAGAGATACCCTGTTGGCTCCTGCTGCTAATGTTGCATGGGATATTCCCAAGCATCCAGTTCTTCCTGTCCGTAATGTGTGCCTTAGCCAGAGTTCTACTGTGTCACTGGCATTCCAGAAGGTCTCTGGCCCGTGAATCCTGCCAGTGGAGAGAAGGAAGCATAGATCTCAGACTCCTTTTACCAGGTTCACCATCCCAGGAAAATGTATGAAAAGAGGAGCATGAACTCAGAGTCCTCTTGCTGGCATCACCATCCTGGGATAATGCTCAAGATTTATTCTTGGTTTTTGTAGATAATTCTGAATACAGTTTACTTTCATATTTCTGTTTAACAGCTATAATTCATTTAAACAGTTCTCTGTGGGGAGACATTTATGTTGTTTCCAATATTTTGATATTGATTTGTTTGTTTCTTAAAGAGCTGAAGTGAATAAAAATATCGATTTTTCTTCATTATGAAGTTTTCTTCATTATGAAGAATTTTACCCAACAATAAAGTCTAATTGAATCTAGATTCAAACAGTCTGGCTGCTTTAAAATAAAGAGGATCTATGTTTGATTATTTTGAAGGTACAGAGTGTACAATATCATATTGTAACATATTTTATCTGTCTTTTTTATTTAAAGACAATGAAATATTTGAAAACATTAAAAATGATACAAAATTTCAAAACAAAATGATAGGAAATTCACAATGGTTGTTAAATTGCATGTTGTTATCTTTACACTAATTGTTCAGATTACCAGATATGAGCTTGAAAAGTTGATCAAAAACTTAAGCAATAACAGTTCCTTTTAATACACCAATAGAAATTAGTAGTACAATTATCTTAGCTATTTTGTGTGTGCATGTTTCTGTTCCTTTTTTCTTTTCCCCTTTTCCTCATGCCAGTTCTTTTCTTTTCAACAGTTTCTTTCCCTTTCACAATATCTATTGTAGCATTTGGATTTTATTTGCACTTTCAGTTTCTTGCACTAGGTAGACAATACAATGTTTATATATGCAGGTTTGATTTATTACACTTAGGAGGATGGTCTCCATTTACCTTTAAATGCCTCCAGTTTATCTTTCTTTATAGCTGAGTAAGACTTCATTATATAAAAATAACACATCACATTCATCCATTCCTCTGTTGATGGGCATTTGGCTTGTTTCCAAGCTTTAGCTATGACAAACTGTGCTACTAAAATCATGAGTTCACATATATCACTGTGGTATAATGTTTTCAATTCTTCTGGAAAAATACCCACAAGAGGAATAGCTGGGTTGAATGGGACCTCTAATCATAGATTTTTTAGGAAGCTCCACACTGATTTTACAATGTTAATTATAACCTACACTCCCACCAACAGACAAGGGTTCCTTTTTAGCCACAGCCTTGTGAGCATTTGGTATTTGTTGATTTCTTGATGATGACCATTCTTTATGTGATGAAATGGAATCTCAGTGTTGTTTTAGTTTGCATTTTTCAAATGACCAAAGATGTTAAGCATTTTTCCATATATTTATTTGCTATTTGTATTTCATCTCAGATGCCCATTTTTTGATTGGGTCTTTGAATTATGGGGTCCTAATTTTTAAAATTCTTTAAAATGTCTTGATGGAAGTCCTAGGTCTCTACTGGTTGCAGATGAATTGTAGGAATGTTTTCTATAGATCTGTGAGATATGTTAATGGTATTTTGATTATGATTGCATTAAATCTGTATAACAGTTTTGGGAGTGAAGCTATTTTCATAATGTTGGTTCCTTCTATCCATGAGCAAGGAATATCTTTTCATTTTCTGAAATCCTCTTGGATATATTTTTTCAGAGTACTGTAATTTTCATTGTATCCATCTTTTACTTCCATTGTTAAAGGGATTCCTAAGAATTTCATTTTTGTATGCTATCATAAATGCTGTTATTTCTTTAAGTTCTTTCTCACTGAATTTGTTGTTTGTGTACAGAAAACAATTAGTTTTTGAGTGTTGAATTTGTATCCAACTATGCCACTGACTTTGGTAATTGTATGTAGAAGTATTTTGGAGAGTTTCTGTGGTCTTCTATATAGAGTATCATATCATCTGTGAATAATGATAATTTCACTTTTCCATTCCTATACTTCTTTCTCTTGTATAATTGCTCTAGTTAATGTTTCCAGAACTATATTGAATAAGAGTGATGACAGTAGACATTCTTGTCTTGTTCCTGATTTTTTTTTATTTTAAAGAAAATAGTACAAAAAAAGAACAATAGCAAAATACAGAGGGCATTAAAAATGATACAGAGTTTCAAACCAAATGACAGAGCAAGGACATTAAAAATGATACGGAGTTTCAAACCAAATGACAGAGATTAACAGTGGTTGTTAAATTACATATTGCTATCTTCAACAAAGTTGATCAGATTACCAGATGTAAGAATACTGGATTGATCAAATTATTAAAGGGAATAAGAAAATAATAATTTAAAAGAACATTAGAGACAATACATAGTGTCACTAGGCAGGACTGTAGGAATTCATGCTCCTATTATTAAAGTGAAAAGTTTCAGTTTTCATCCATTTTGTATTATGTTGACATTTGGTTTGTCATAGGCAGCTTTTATCACAGTAAGAGAAAGACCATCTATTCCAATTTTCTTTAGTTTTTATCATAAATGAATTTTGGATTTTATCAAAAGCTTTATCTGCATCTATTGAGATGACCATGTGATTTTTGTCTTTTGCTGTTTTGATGTGGTGTATTAAATTTATTGATTTGTATATATTGAAGCATATATGCATTCTTGGGACGAGTTCCCCTTTGTCATGATTTGTAATCTTCTTGATGATATGCTACCTTCTGTTTGCTATTATTTTATTGAGGATTTTGCATCTAGTTCCATTAAGGAGATTGGCCTGTGGTTGTCTTTTCTGGTTGAGTCTTTGTCTGGTTTGGTATCAGGGTAATATTTGTCTCTAGGAATAAGTTAGGGAGAATTTCTTCCCTTGCAATTCATTGAAAGTTTTGAGAAGTATTTGCATTAAATTTTTTCTAAATTTCTTGAAGAACTCAGCTGTGAATCCCTCAGAACCTGGGCTTTTCTTTGTTTGTAAATGTGTCTGATATTGGGTTATTCAAGATTTTTATATCTTCTTGGTAATTCTAATGTACATAAGAATTTGTTCACTTCTTCTGTGTTTTCCATCCTACAAGAATAAAATTATTGAAATATGCTTTGCTGATCTTCTGAATTTCTATAGTATTTCTCCATTTTCATCCTTTTTTCCTTATTGCATGAATTTGAGATTTTTATTTTCTTTTTTGATATGGCTAGCTAGGAGTTTATTAATTTTATTTATTCTTTCAATGATTTAACTCTTCTATTCATTAATTCTTGTATTGTTTTCTAAATCTCCATTGCATTAATTTCTGCTCTGGACTTTATAATTTCCTGCCTTCTTTGGGCTTTATGCTTGATTTTTTCTTCTTTTTCTAGAAGTTTGAGGAGCAAACTCTGGTTATTTATTTGTTCTCAATATGTTTTGCAGATGTGAGAATTCACCTATACTAATTTCCCTCTTTAGATTACTTTCATTGTGTTCCACAGGTTCAGATAAGTTTTATGTGCGTTTTCATTTTTCATTTTTTCATTTTTTAAATTTTTTGTCTTTTTCAGACAGGGTCTTGCTATGCAGTTTAGGATGGCATTGAGCTCACTTTATAGCCCATGCAAGCTTCAGATTCACAATGATCCTTTTAATATTCTGTTCTTGTGCTGAATTTCTGGGATCTTGATTATTATATGTCTGGATGTAGATATATATTTAGTCCTGGCTAATTGGAGTTCTATATGCCTCACTTAATGTATGTCAGATTCTTTTCTCAGGCTTGGAATTTTTTTTACTACTTCTGCAAAAAGTCTTTTTTATGTCAATTGTGTTGATTCTCTTTTTTGTTGATTACTATCAGTCTTATATTGTTTTTCTTTGCATCATGTTGAAGCTGTTGAATTGTTATTTCCTAGTCCCTTGTTATTTTTTAAGATATTTTTCCTTTTGTAATTGCTAGCATCAATGATATCTTAAAGGTCTGAAAATCTGACTTTAATTTCATTCAAGCAATTTTACCAGCTTTCAATTGAATTTTTGTTTTCCTGGATATCTCTTTGAATATATTTTATGCATTCAAATTTTTCCTATACTGTTCATTCATGGTTTCCATCATTTTTCTATGCTCCTCTATTTTTTATCTGTCTTCTTCACCTATGCTGACCAATTCTTTTAACCTGGTTGTGATTTCTTTTTTATCAGAGAGATTTTTTTTCTGATCTGCTTTCTTCTGTAGCCTGATAGAGTTTTGTTTTTACTGCAGTTGCTATTATTTCAGATATTTCAAGCATGTGCCTTTCAATTTATTCTATGTTGATTTCTCCTGAACTTATTCTGGGAGTTCCAGAAGCCTGAGATTGCATTTTGCTCCTGCACTGTGACATTTTCTATTTCCCCAAAAAATTTATTTTGTTTTTTGTGATTATCCTTGCATGTTTTAGCAGTAAGTAGATATATCACTAATATAAAAGTCTCTCCAGGAATAGTCTGTGTAATTCAGGGATATCTTCTCTCTGTAGGTGTTTCTTGATTTATGTCTGTCCCAAGATCCTTCCTTCCTAATGAACTGAGAATGTGATGTTGGTTTTTGTTTGACTGAATCCCCAGTCTTTTGGTGTAGGGCTCTGGTGAGGTTATTACCCAAGAACTTGCCTGTATTCCTACACAAGGGAGAACAGCTGATCACAACAGATATGACAGACTAGCTACAGTCATACAATTAGCAGTAAGCACCATTTGGATGCTGACTAACTATTGATTTTATATTTTAGACCATAGTAGCTATGTCTATAGACCATAGAAGAAAAGGCTATAGTTATAAAACAGTAGTGATCATAAATTAGGAGTTCGTATGCTAAGTGGTTCCCTTTGTTAGAGTGGTTTACGCTCAGGAAAGACAGTTGCCTTATCCTGGGCACTCTCTCCATTGGCTGCCAAGTGTGCAGTGGAGGAATATGGGCCAGGCACCAGGGTTCTTCTAGGTCAAGGTTCTTTGCATGGCAGTGGGGTGGTGGGTGGTCTTCCTCCCCTCACATGTGGTTCACTAAGGCTAATCATGGCTCATTTCATTCCTGTGGTGTTGGGGGATGAGGGCTGGAGTTTTCCCCTGGCAAGCAGCTCACTGGGGCTCCCAAGACTCACTGAGGCTCAGTGTGGCTCCCAAAATTGTGTAGGGACAGGAAGCAGAGTTTCTCCCTTCCCAAGCAGCTCACTGATGTTCTCTTGGCTCACCAAGATTCAGAGTGCTTGCTGGCATGGTGGGGTAGTAGGGGCAGTGTTCAGGATTTATTCTTAAAATAGAATCACAGCAAAATTCGTGGGAAAAAATAAAAAGAAAACGTATGATTTAAATGTACTTTTGTACAAACTGAATCAAATAAAAAATGCACAAACATTGTATACAATGCTAAATACCAAATTAGGGACCACTGGAGTCAAACTGAGCATATTGATTCATTCCCAGGAATTTTATTCTCCAGCCCATTATTACCTTTGTATTTATTTAGACTTCCAATGTATAATTTGATCCTGAAGGAAACTTGCTACACTATAGTTTATTATTATTAATATTTCATAATAGATGACTGACAAAATGAACAATCATTTATCTGCTGGTAGTACTATCAGAATTGTTGATTGATCAGATAAGCTGAAGCTCATTGCTTGAACTTCTTTTAAATTTATATTTGCCTTTTAGTTTTTTTCTTTGTGTCATGCTGTTAACTGTTTTTATTTATGAAATGCAAGCTATCCAATTTACATTCAACCTCAGATTTTTCTTTTGAATTCCTGAAAAGTGTATGCAAATACACAAACATTTATATGAACTTTAAGTAAATATCTTAAATTTTGTATAGATGCATCCTCTAAAATAAATGAAAACATGTTTAAAAATAAAAATCTTTTTGTTCTAGTGATGTTAAGTTGGAATATCCAGTAAATTCCATCAGAATGTTTTTTGTTTCTGTGTTTGTTTCCTTTGGATACTTTTATTTGGAACATAATAAGCTAGACCATGAAAATCTAAACTTTAGGCCATTCTTGGTGGTGAACATCTGTAATCTCAGCGCTGAGAAGGCTGAAGAAGGAGAAGAGCATGAGTTAGAGGCCAGCCTGGGCTACATAAGAATTCAAGAG
Organism: Chinchilla lanigera; assembly: GCF_000276665.1. NCBI lineage: Eukaryota > Metazoa > Chordata > Mammalia > Rodentia > Chinchillidae > Chinchilla > Chinchilla lanigera. The sequence goes on along the minus strand of NW_004955472.1, from coordinate 4,945,591 downwards.
CATCCTACACTACAGGGAGACCCTGTCTCAAAGAAGAAATGTTAACAAGTTCAAAATGAGGGAAAGTTTAGTGTCTTACATTTCACAATAAATCCTATTCACGAAAGTAGAATAAGATGAGCAGTCTGCATCTGTAGTAAGATTTTAGCTTTAATTTAGATTTTAGGAGGAGACTAATGCATATAAGTAAAAGAGAAAATAAAGTCTTTCTATGACTGTGGTAAAATACTGTGTTTCATTTACTGAAGCTGATTGAGAAATAAGGAGAAAGGCAATTGACTTATTTATTTGTTTATTTATAAATAAGTCTTGTTACATTTGTAGTGCCTCTTCTACATCATGAGTTGCAAATATGTGAGAAATTACAGGCATTTAGGAAGCACAGATTCATCCTGATCTACTAGGTTCAAAGAAAAATGGAAGGGGAATTGAGTGTTTTTATATTCAATGATAAATAGTGGAATACACTAGCCTGTAAGTAAAATTGTACTGAAAGTATAATGAAACTTTACAAAGATGAAAATTAGCATTTTATATTTTGAAATAAACTTTGTAATCAAAAATACAGTTTTTTCCTTTGCTTTTGTTTCTGAAAATTTAAAGGTCATTTTCAATATATACACAAGCTTAAAGATACATGAGATTATTTTTGTCAGCAGAGGTTGGTCAATATAAAGATCGACTGACTGCTAAATCTTTATGAATGTCATGAATCATTACATGAATCACATCCAGAATCATGATATCAGACAATGCAAGAAGAAACTCACTTCCAGTTAAGTTCACTGTCTACTTTTGTCACTTAACTTTTACAACATCATTACAGCTTGCCAAGATGTAGTCTGTCTGTTATTGGCAAATCTGATTTTATTTCTGTCATACAGGAGAAACAAGTGATTGACACCAATATAACCTTTTATTTTTGGGAGATCTAAGATATTGAACTTCAATTGCAGTGATACAACAAATGTATTAAGCATATTCATCTTGACAGGAAACAAATATTGTTCTTCAGAGCAGCTTTACACTGCAACTAATGCAGACTGTCATGTTTCTCAGTAGACATTAAAAACTGTCACTTTATGGAGTATGACTTACTATTTATTTAATATAAGAAAGAAACATAAACTGGTTTAAAAATTTACATTTTCATTAATGAGATGGATGAGCATTCCATAACAGTTTGCAAAGAAAAAAAATTGGAAAGACAAAATATATATTTCATTTTTATTGTATCAGTTTATTGAAAGCCCTGGTTTACTATTCTCATGTGTGTTTCTTGACTCCAGAGGTTTCCTGTAAAAGACATAAAATTTTTCCTCAGTTTTACTTTATTTTGAAAATTATTCATTTTAACATATATTAAACAATATAAAAATAACAAAAAAATGGCAGTACACAATATAATATTAGAAGGTCATTGTGACTGAAATGAATTGGCTGTCAGTCATGTGGTTTGTAGCAACACACATACACACATGTGTGCACACTTTCTTAATTACAATTTGTGTGAAGACATGATTTAATGTGGAAAATATCTTGAAGTTATATTGGAAAACACTTCCAGGTAAGCTTTTTCTACCAATATGAACAAAAGCTATATTGAAATATGATTCAAAATAAAATATATTTTTATACAATCTATGAGAATTGAACAGCAGAGAAGGTTTAGAGATCCCAACCATCTGCATACATCATCTGTTTGCCACAAAGTCATCACTACTCATTAGCAAAAAGTGTTGCTTCCTGTATCCACAGATGTCCACTCTGGTTGCTTAGAGAAGACTATGTCCAAAATGAAGAGTATAAAGGAAATTACTGCCAATAATAAAAATAATGTTTTCTCAGTTTTCACATTGCTAGAATTCTACCTAAGGCATGTCTCTAATAGATCACTTCAAAATTACTAGCATTTTGAAAAACAGGTGTCTGTAAAGGGGCTAACATAAATCCTTATTATTTATACCCAAATGTCATATTAACTGACACTAAATAATTATAACATTACAAGTAACACAATTCTGTCAATCATATCAATTTGTAATCAAACTAACTGATTGACAGAGTAAAGATCATCATATGCTCTATAGTACCTCTGCTTTATAAATTGGATTCTCTTTTTCTTCCTATAATTCAGACGGGGAAAAATCATCTCATTGTAATTTTCCATTTGAAAAGATATGTTTATATAAACCATCAATATCTAAAATTACATATACAGTAAGTAGTAGAAGGATCCTAAATCAAATAGTAATATAATATCTTCCATACTTTCTACTTGGTTCATTTCTAATTGATGTTTCACCAACAAAATATATCAGTAAGTAGAGTGGGAAGTTCATTGATGAAACCTTAAAACAGACTTAACTATATCATTTTCATTTTTATAAGAAATTATTCACAGGTAGTAGCTTAGAGTCCTGAGTCTCGACCAGTACCTGTTTACATTGCTAGTTTATAGTTTTATTTTTAAAAACCTCACAAAGTTTTAAAATTATTTTATTTAAAATATTTCAAGAATTTGCACAGACATTACAAATGTTTTCCTAATAGCTTATCAATAAAGGATTATTGTACGTAGCCTAGGTACTTGCAATAAGTGAAATTCATTTATACTTACACGTATATATCCATGTAAGAATAAGTAAAGGAAATTGAATAGGAACACTTGCAATGTGAAGTTTGCTATCAAAGTCTTCTGCCACCCAGTCATTAAAGTAATTGCAATTTTACATTCAATTCTAGGCCAAATGGTAACTGTTCATATATTTAGCAAGAAAAAAACTATATGAGAATTGGGTAAATGAAATTATTCTTGGAAAACACACTAAAATGAAAACATACAGATACTATGCATATTTAAATGCTGAATAATGTCTTCAGTTAATTATTTACAACAAATTGGTCTGTAGAATCTCTAAACATGGGATATTTTTAGAAAGGGAAAGGAAATGTAACTTGAGATCAGTGAATATAAAAGTCATTTCAATATGAGACAATCTGAATTCAAAGCACTTAATGGGCATTAATAACACAAACACAATACGATCCCAACTTACACAATAGGTTACTGGGAATCATAAAATTAATTGTTTGTGAGAAATTATTAATAGGCACTATTCTGTTCTACAATTATAATTCTATAATATTCTGTGAGGAAAAATGTGATATCAGGCTCACATGTAATTTCTACTTTATCCAAATATATATAAAAATTGTAAAAGGAGAATTTTACATGGCTTACCCACCAGAGAAACAGAATTAATCTTCAGTAGAATTCAGTAGGATTCTATCTGACTTCAATATTCACTAAGGACTATATCAACCTTCAGTTGTTATTTACTTTCCAGCTTCATGCAAAGAAAGATTAAAATAACACCATAGAAAAATAGCTATGCATGTTTATTATGTAGTTATTATATATACATATACATATTAAAATACAAGTAACAAGATAGATACTTTTGCTAAAAAATTTGTAGATCTTCCAATGTAGAAATGAATTAAAGCCCTGAGCTATGCTCAAGTAGTATTTCTAGTGCAATTAGAATTTGTCTTTCAACTCTCTTCCTCACTGAAAAGAAAAAGGCCAGGCATTCTCTGGTGAACTTTTTTTTTGGTACCAGGAATCAAATTAAGGACCTTCCACTTGCCCAGATGACACTGTGCCAGACAGCTAGCTCTCTAGCCCTCTAATGAACTTCTCTGTCTTTAATTTAAGAACTTATCCCAAAAATGACTTGTTCAAACTGTACATGAAATAAAGTGTCAGTGGCCTTTCTAATCGAGCATTATTTTTATGATATTTTCTCTGGAATTTACTGCTAACAGCAATTTTGTTATTTTTATGCCCTATATCTTTTTTAGTCCTTTCAAATATGTTCATTTCTAATATTATATTTTCTCTTAATTCTAGTGTGAATATTTTGCATCACTAAGGAAATAGTGCACAAGGAATGGATGCAAAATTAACTTCTGCTAAGTCCTGAAAATAATTTCATGGAATCTAAAATAGTAATGCATCTTCTTCTGCAACAAAAAACCTACAAAACCATAAAATCATGATTACTAAGAGTCATTTTCTTTTTTTGTTTGTTTCTTTTTCTTCTGGTACCTGGAATTGAACTCATGACCTTGTGCTTGCCAGGCAGTAAGAGTCTTTTTCTACAAAATAACACCTACTTCTCTACCTCTTGCAATACTTTGGAATTTTACTGAGTATTGTGCTCAATTAAATATAGCACTAATAGTTCTGCTTTCAAGTTCTACTAGTTTCAAGTTCTTCTAGTTTCAGCTCAGCAGATGCTTATTAATTATAACATTACTAGTAACACTAATTCAAGATGTTAATAATCAGAGAAACATGTAGAAGTGAAGGTTGGCAGTATATGATAACTCTATTTTTCACTCATTTTTTATAAACCTAATATTTTTCTAAAAAGCAAAATCTGAAGATGGGAGAGTGGAGGAATGGTGAGAAGCACACAAAGAACCTCTTTGAGATTGGTGTTCAGATACTGGAATACAGCAATATAAAGAAGAAAAGAAGGAGGGAAGTGGGTCCTTGGGACCCAGGAAGGCTCTGAAGGGAGAATTGAACCCATGAGGAGAGTAAAGAGAGAAAATTCAACAAAGCAGAAGGAGGTGGCAGGTGGTACTTTCTCAATGAGACCAGAATTGCTGTGTGTGAAAGGAATACCTTCAGCTGCATAGTGACTACTACTGACTCTAGTGGCTTCCAAAGTGAAAAATATCAGGCAAATGGAGCAATGGATCAGTGGACTGCCGTGGCTGGTGAGCTATTCAGGTTCAGATGTCCCACAGGAACAGGCAATGGGCCAGGACCCAACTGAGCTCACCAGCCAGAGATATTGATGGCTCCACTGAGTAGCTTTCACTTGAGTTCAAGTTGGCAGGAGGCACACAGACTGCCACAGGTTGAATGGGTCTGGTTGCAAGCATACAGTTAGAAGTCAGCATGAACTTCAGTGGAAGTAAAGGTACAGGCTCACTGGGATTGTCCACTACTCTGGCATCAATCTACTACTGGCCTGCCGGGATTACTCAACATGGATCTAGACTTTGTCTTCCCGCACTGTCTACCAGTGACTGCAGAAATACCTTGCAGTGAACGTTTTTCTCCTACTTTCTTTTTTTGGTCTTTCTCTTTTTTCTTAATTTTATTCTTTTTTCATTGTATATTCTTGCTTTATGCATGTAGATGTCATTTCCAGTTTTTTGTTATTGTTTCATGCTGTTCATGTTTTTCTTTCTTATTACTCTCTTTCCCTACTTTCTTTGGCACCAGATTCCCAAAGTTTCCAGGATCCTTTTTTGTCATTCAGTCTTGCTTCTAATCTCTCCTCCTCCTCCTTCTCCTTCTCCTTCTCCTCCTTCTCCTTCTCCTTCTCCTCCTTCTCCTCCTCCTCCTTCTCCTCCTCCTTCTCCTCCTCCTTCTTCTTCTTCTTCTTCTCCTGCTCCTCCTCCTCCTCCTTCTTCTTCTCCTCCTCCTCCTTTCTCCTCCTCCTCCTTTCTCCTCCTCCTCCTTTCTCCTCCTCCTCTTTCTCCTCCTCCTTCTCCTCCTCCTTCTCCTCTTCCTTCTCTTCCTTCTCCTCCTCCTCCTCCTTCTTCTCCTCCTCCTTCTCCTCCTCCTTCTCCTCCTCCTTCTCCTCCTCCTCCTCCTTTTCCTCCTTCTC
>NW_004955472.1:4938154-4939795 GCF_000276665.1 Chinchilla lanigera | reverse complement strand
TCTTCTTCTTCTTCTTCTTCTTCTTCTTCTTCTTTCTTCTTTCTTCTTTCTTCTTCTTTCTTCTTTCTTCTTTCTTCTTCTTTCTCTATTCTTCCCCTTAGTCCCTTTTAAATTTTCTCTCATGTGTGTAAGACTACCATATCACAGGCTCATTTACTGCATACAATTTTCTGGTGCATTTTAGATTTTCTTATATAACTAAAAATATAGTTCATACAGGCAAAAGTGGAAAATTAATGGGTACTTCCAACTGTCATTTTCTCAGCTGTATTTGATGCTATTGTTACTACTGATTGTAACACTTTAGCCAAACTGATGTAAGTGTTTTGACAAGGTATTCTTTGTACATAAAAAGGTAGAAATTGCTTTAGGATCATAAAAATTCAATAGGCCAGTACCAATAATCAGTCTTGGTCAAGTAGGCAGCAACTTCTCAACCCCAATGAATTGAAGAGGTAGGATCTTGGATTAATCAAAAACCAAAATCCATCTACACTTGAAAGTTAGTAATCACCAAGAGATTCTAAATATTAGCAATAAACTTATTCATCATAAGCAATTCACAAGCTTCAACCCAGAAATTCAGCTAAAAGAGAAAAGAAAAAAACAAAGATAGAAAGAAAGAAAGATAGCTAGATATCTAGGTAGCTAGCTATCTAGATGATAGATAGATGAAGTTATAGATAGATAGATAGATAGATAGATAGACAGATACATAGATAGATAGAAAACAAAAGTGAGATGCAAGCCCAGACTTCCAACTCACCAAAGGTAACCCCAAGGGTAAGTGAAGTAGAATAATCCAAAACCTACCTGCCTGACCTCTGAAAGTAACAGTGACAGTAACAAAGCAAATGAATGAGGTTCTAGAAAAAATAAATCAGAAATAATTCCTCAGATAATGGTGATCATAATGGAAGACATGCTTAATGACTTCAGAACAAATACAGATTTAAAAACTAAGAGCTTAGGAAAATGACGGGAACTGTGAATGTCCAACATCGAAAAGAAATGGAATCCATCAGCAAATTCAAACAGATAACCAGGAGATTAACATTTCCATTGAAATTATAGACAGCAGAATGAGCCAATGTGAGGACAGAATACCAGATATGGAAGAATTGTGTTTGGTGATCATGAAAAGAAATGTTACTTTAAAATAACAAGTGATCATGGGAAATCTATCCTGAAGCTGCTAGATGATGCAAAGAAGAATAACGTAAGATTGATCCTAGTCAATGAAAAATCAGGATATAGCCCAAATGACATAAAAAACTTATGCACAGATATCATGGCAGAAAACTTCCCTAGCAGGGAAAAAGAAGTTAACATATGGAAAAGTGAGATATGTAAAACTCCAATTAGTCATGATTTTAAAAATCTACAGCAGGGCATATAACCCTCAAGATTAAAAAATTTCAACACAAGAACAGAATATGAAATGCTAATACAGAAGAGAAACAAATAAACAGTGGAGAAATCCCATCAAATTGACAGGAGGTTCTCAACACAAACTCTTAAGTGAAGGAGAGGTTGAAGTATTTCAAGTCCTAAAAAAAAAAAAAAAAAAAAAAAAAACATACAACCCTGATTGCTACATCCCACTAAACTATCTTTCAAAATAGATAGAGAAATAAGATA
>NW_004955472.1:4904834-4937323 GCF_000276665.1 Chinchilla lanigera | reverse complement strand
TTTTTCTCCGGTACCGGGAACCGAACTCACGACCTTGCACTTGCCAGGCAGGCACTTTTGCCGCTGAGCTAAATCCCCAGCCCCTCAGACTTGAAATCCTAATCAAAATATATTTAGTATATCTCACTGAAGTAGACAAAACACTCTTAACACAGATTTGGAACCAGAAGAGACCTAGAAAACAACACTAGGCAACAATGCCAAGGTGGGGAGCATTACAATTCCTAATTTGAAATTATATTACAAAACTGTTGTGATAAAAACAGCATGATACTGGCAAAAAAGCAGACCTGAGAATCACTGGAACAGATTAGAAGATGCAGGAAGAACTCCAGACAAATTCAGCTCAACCTAATTATCTTTGACAAAGGTGCCAAAAACTTTCACTGTAAGAAATATAGCCTGTTAATAAATGGTGCTGCATATACTGGCTTCCCCCATGCTAAAGAGTAAAACTAGATTTATGTTTCTCACCATGCACTGAACTAAAATCAAAATGGATACAAAATCTAAACATTAAACAGAAACACTGAACTTAGTGTAAGAGATAATGGGTAGGATTATTGAAAACAAAGATGTATGTACAAATTTCAAGAACAAAACCGTGATCAAAATGGAAAAAATGTAGAAAATCAACACCTGGGATCACATCCTATTAAAAATTTGCCCAGCAAAAGAATTTTCCAATAGAATTAAAAGACAACTCAGAGAGTGGGAAAAAACTTTAACCAGTTTTCCCTGAGACGACATATATCGAGAACATATAAAGTATTGAAATAAATCAGACACCCCAAATTAAAGACCAAATCCAAAAATGGACATCTGAGATGAATACATGTTTCCTAGAGGAAGAAATACAAATGGAAAATAAATATATGAAAAAATTTCTATACAAGTAGTCATTGGAGAAATGCAAATTTAAACAATGTTGACAGTCCATCTCATCCCAGAAGCAATGACTATTACCAAGAAGTTAACCAATAACAAATGCTGGTGGGTTGTGGGGAAGATGAAACCTTCTCTGCTGTTCGTGGGAGTGTAGACTGGTGCAGTCACTGTGGAAATCTTTACAGAGAGTCCTCAAAAAACTGAGATATTAGTTCCTATTTGACTTATATATCACCCTCTGGGTATCTTTATGGAAGAATTAAAAACATCATACCACAATGATGTATGTGCACCTATGTTTATAGAAGCAGTTTGTAATAGCTAAATCTTAGCAACAACCCAAACACCTATCTAGCAAAGAATGGAAAAACAAGTACATTTTTTAATGCCATGGAGTATTACTCAGCTATAAAGAAGGATAAGTTTGTGACATTTCTACATAAATGAATTCATCTTGAGACCATATTCTTAAGTGAAATACATTGCTCACACATGTGTAAATGTCACATTGTTTTTCTGGTGTGAGAAAGCAAAAGTGTCAATAAAGACCAAAGTGCATATTAAGTACTATGAAATCAGAGAAAGTGGTCCAAAACAAAGGGGAACTATAGAGGGGGCAAGGGAGAAGGAAAGAAAGGAAAAGAAAAAAATAAAAGGAGGATAAACTGGAAAAAAGCTTTGTAAATAAAGAGGGGAAGATGGCTTGAAGAGAGTGTGGGAAAAGAAAAAAATAATGATCAAGGTATATTACATACAATTACAAAAATTTCCTATGATAAACATGTTCATTGTGTATATCTAAAGTGTACCCCCAAATGTAGTGATAAACATTATAAAGAAACAATAATTAAATTGTTCTGGGAAAAGAATAGGCAGATTGTGCCAGCTAGAGTGTGACAGATGCCTGCTTTCAGTGGACTGAAGCAGAAGGATGATTAGTAGTAATATATGTACCATGGAGTCCATAGGCTATGGCTTCAAGCACAGCATAATTAGGGTCTGAAGGTTGTCACCAAGAAGTGGTCCCTACCTGATCTCCACTTGGCATACTGAGTTACTGAATAGCAACAGAAGCTTCAGGCATTATTCCCAGAAACAAGTAGATCTGGAGGAGGAAAAAAAGCCGCACCCTTGGCATTCCTTCTCTCTTTAAAATAAAATTAAAAAAAAACAAAAGTGAGAAACTTTTCCAGATCAGCAGATAGACAGTGACAATCTTAGCAGCCAGCTTGGGGTCACACTACCATCCCTACACTTTGGCAAAGGAGGACCTCCACCACAGTTCAGTAATCAAAGGCATTTAGTAGTCAGTCTCAGAACTCCACCACACTCAGAAAAGTCCAGGAGACATCAAAATAGGAGAACTTGGTGAACACACACGTGAAACTGCTAAAATGATTGCAAGGGAAATAAAGAAACAACTCCATCAGGCAATAGAAGACATTAGATAATAAATAATCTCTCAGGCAAAAAATGAAATGACAACAATAATGAAAGAGTTCCTCAGCACATCTAAAGAAGAAATGTGTAGAAAAATAGATGAGCATAGGCAACTGATGGAAATGTTTTTTTGTTTGTTTGTTTTTTTGTTTGTTTGTTTGTTTTTTCTCTGGTACCGGGAACCGAACTCACGACCTTGCACTTGTGAAGCAGGCGCTTTTTCCGCTGAGCTAAATCCCCAGCCCCGGAAATGTTAAAAGAACAATATAGGAATGAACTAGAACACACGAAACAGATTCAAAGAGATATCCAGGAAATTAAACCTTCCACTTTGGGGGCTGGGGATTTAGCTCAGAAGCACAGCACCTGCCTGGCAAGCACAAGGTGGTGAGTTCAATTCCTGGTACCAGAAAAAAAACAAAAGAAAAAAAGAAAATAAACCTTCCACTTAAAGCTGGCAATACCACTTGAATGAAGCCAAAGACAGAATTTTAGATATTGAAAACAGCATTGGGTGTGGTGTCGCAAGACTGTAAACCTAGTACTGGGGGTGCTGAGGCAGGAGAATCACTTCAAGTTTGAAACCAGCCTGGCCTACAAAGTGAGCTCAAGGCCAGCCTGAACTACACAGAGAGATCCTGTCCCAAAAAGACCAAAAAAAAAAAAAAAAAAAAAAATAGAAAAGAAAAGATAGCATTACAGGTAGTGATCGTGAAAGAAAAGATCTCTTAAAATCAACCAAAAACCAGGAAAAATCAACTCAATAGCTGCATGACAAGGAAAGAGAAATAATGTAAGACTAATGGGAGTCAATGAAACAGCAGGAGACAACATAAATGACATAAAAAGAATATTTGCAGAAATAATAGAAGAAGATTTCCCAAGCAGGAAAACAGATTCTGAGATACAGGTAAATGAGGCATATAGAACTCCAACCCATCACAACCAAAATGAAACTACACCCAGACATATAATAATCAACATTCCAGATCTCCAGCAAAAGAACGGAATATTAAATGTTGCTAGAGAAAAGAAACAGATTACCTATAAAGGAAAGCCTATTAGAATCACAGTAGATTTCTCAACACAAATCATCCAATCAAGAAGAGCTTGGAGCAAAGTATGACAGGTTTTGAGATAAAATAGCTTCCAACCAAGACTGATGTACGCTGTCAAACTATCCTTTAAAATTAACAGAGAAATAAAATAATTCCACAAGAAAGAACAACTAAAGAACATCATGAGTGGCAAACCATCCGTATAAAGAGTATTAAAAGATATTTTAGGAAGAGAAAATAATGATCACAATTTCAAGAACAAAGATAGAAAGGAATTCTCAAGCACAGGAAGCAATCAAACAGGTAGAAAAAGTAGGAAGCCATCAGCAAGTAAATAACATGACAATGATAAGCCAAAATATATGAGTTACAACTACAAATGTAAATGGCTTCAGTTCACCAGTCAAAAGAAACAAAGTGGCAGAGTGGATGAAGAAACAAAATCCAACAATATGCTGTATACAGGAAACACATTTTACTCAAAAGGAAATCCATAGACTGAAAGTCAAAGGATGGAAAACTGTGCTCCATGCAACAGGAACCCAGAAAAAAGCAGGTGTAGCTATTATGTTTACAGACAATGTAAACTTCAAACTGAGAACAATCAGAGGAGATAAAAATGGTTGCTACATACTTGTTAGGGGAAAACTGCAAGAGGAAGAGATAACAAACATAGACATGTATGCACCAAATATCGGAGCACCGAACTATGTAAGACAAACCTTAACAGATGTGAAAAACCAAATAATTAATAACATTATTCTAATAGGAGATCTCCACACCCCTTTGACACAAAGAGATAGGTCAACTAGACAGAAAATCAGTGACAAAATAACAGATTTGAACCAAGGCTGTGAACAAATAGATTTAGTAGATGTATACAGAGTGTTCCACCCCACAACATCACAATACACATTTTTCTCAGCTGCCCATGGGATTTTCTCTTAAATAGATCACATCCTAGCCCATACAGCATACCTGCTAAAATGCAAAAGAATTGAAATTAACCCATTCATATTATCTGACCACAGTGCAATGAAATTGGAAATTAATGACAAAAGGAACTATAAAAAATCCATAAAATCTTGGAAATTAAATAACAACATCCTGAACAACCAATGGGTCACAGAAGAAATTAAAGAAGAAATTTAAAAATACCTACAAACAAATGAAATTGCAAATTCAACTTACCAGAATCTGTGTGCTGCAAAGAAAACAGTTCTCAGAGGGACATTTATAGTGGTGAACTCACCCATAAGGAAAATAGAAAGACAAAAATAAATAGCCTAATGCTACACCTCAAACTTCTAGAAAAAGAAGAAGTCAAACCTGAAGCCCAAAGAAGGGAGGAGATTTTAAAGGTCAGGGAGGAAATTAATGCAACTGACATGAAGATAACATTACAAAAAATAAGTGAATCAAAGAGTTAGTTCTTTGAAAGAATAAATAAAATTGCTAAACCCCTAGCCAAACTTATCAAAAAAAGAAAGAACTCATGCAACAGGGAATGAAAATGATGAAATCACTACAGATTCTACAGAAATACAGAAGATCATTAAATCTATTTTGAAAATCTTTACTACCATAGGATAGAAAACAGAAAAAATGGACAGATTCCTAGCTATGTACAAATTATCAAAGTTGAATTAAGAAGATATAAAAATCCTGAAAAATCCAATATCAATTACTGAGATTGAAAACATGATTAAAAACTTATCAACAAAAAAAGCCCAGGCCCAGATGGATTCTCAGCAGAATTTTGCAAGAAATTCAGAAAAGATTTAATACCAACACTACTCAAACTCTTCAGTGAAATTTAAAGGGAAGCACCTCTCCCTAACTAATTTCTGGAGGCAAGAATTATACTGCTACCAAAACCAGAGAAAGACCCAACCAAGAAAGAGAACTACAGACCAATCTCCCTAATGCATATAGATGCAAAGATACTCAATAAAATACTAGCAAATAGAATGCAGCAAATCATCAAGAAAATCATACACCATGATCAAGTTGGATTCATTCCAGGAATGCAGGGATGCTTAATATTTGCAAATCAATAAATGTTATGCACGATATTAATGGAGCCAAAGGAAAAAAACCACATGATCATCTCAATAGATGCAGAAAAAGCCTTCGGCAAAGTCAAACATGCATTATGATAAAAATCCTACAGAAAATAGGAATAGATGGCCTTTACCTCAACCTGATCAAAGCCATCTGTGACAAACAAACAGCCAACATCATCCTAAATAGGTAAAAACTGAAAGCTTTTACTTTGCAATCAGGAACAAGACAAGGATGTCCACTGTCACTACTCCTATTCGACACAGTTCTGGAAGCATTAGCCAGAGCAATTAGACAATAGAGAGAAATAAAAGGGATAAAGATAGGAAGGAAGAAGTAAAATTATCACTATTTGCAGATGACATGATACTTTACACAGAACACTCCAAAAACTCCATAAGAAGACTCCTAATATTAATCAACAAATTCCATAGTGTAGCTGGATACAAAGTCAACACTCAGAAATCAATAGCATTCCTATATACAAACAACAAACACACTGAGAGAGAAACTGAAGAAACCATACCTTTCACAATAACATCCAAGAAATTGAAATATTTATGAATCAATCTAACAGAAGTAAAAGATCTATTCAATGAAAACTATAGTACTCTGAAAAAAGAGATTGAAGAAGATTTCAATAAATGGAAAAATATTCCTTTCTTATGAATAGGAAGAACCAACATTGTGAAAATGGTCATACTGCCAAAATTGTTGTACAGATTCAATGCAATTCTCATTAAAATACCATTAGCGTACATGACAGATCTAGAGAAAACATTCCTTAAATTCATCTGGAACCAGAATAGAATGAGAATAGCAAAGCAATCCTGGGCAACAAGGACAAGTCAGGTGGAATCACAATCCATGATCTGAAAGTATACTGCAAAGCTACTGTAATAAAATCAACCTGGTACTGGCTAAAAAACAGACCTAAGAATTAATGGAACAGACTGGAAGAAACAGCCACAACCACAAACACTCAGCCACCTAATCTTTGACAAAGGGACCAAACAAACTCCCTGGAAGAAAGATAGACTCTTTAGTAAATGGTGCTGGAAAAATTGTCTGGCAAACTTGCGAAAGACTGAAAATAGACCCAAGTCTATTACCATACAACAAACTCAAGTCAAAGTGGATCACAGATCTCAGTATTAAAACAGAAACACTGAATCTATTGGAAGAGAAAGTAGGTGAAAGTCTTGAAGACGTGAGGGTGGGCAGAGAGATCATGAACAAAAACCAAACTGCATGTGAAATACTTCAAAGAATCAACAACAGTGACCTCATCCTACTGAAAAGTTTTTCTCATTGAAAGAAATCATCAGCAGAGTTAAAAGAAAACTCACAAACTCAGAAAAATTTTAGTCAACTGTCCCTCTGACAAATTTCTTCTGTCTAGATCACATAAAGAATTAAAAAACATCAGACCCCCCCCAAGACCCAATCCAAATATGGGCAGCTGAGATGAGTACACACTTCTCAGATAATGAAATACAAATGGCAAATAAATACCTGAGAAAATGTTATAAAGAAAGATATATAGCTATAAAGAATGATAAACTCGAGGCCTTTACAGGTAAATATTCACAACTAGAGACCATACTCACAAGTGAAATAAACCAGACCTCCATGTATAAGCAATGTATTGTCTCACTATTGTAAGACCCTGAAAGAGTGAATAAAAACGAGGAAATGTGATAGAAAAGAAACAGCTCAAAAGTAAAGAGATGCTGGGATGAGGGAATAGAGAAAAGGAAGAAGGGGAAATCATGTTTATAGGTATGTACAGGGTAGCTAACATAGTTGTACTACTGACTTCTATTACTTTATTGAAAGGAAGAGTTAATCATTAATTATTTGATCAATCTTGCATGTCTATATTTGTTTTTCTGAGAAATCACTTTAATGATATCAATATGTAATACAACAACAATTGATAATTTCCTACCACTTTGTCTGTAATTCATTATTGCTTGTATTTTTCTTACTTTTTTTTGTGAATGGATGTCTCTTTGTTAATATGTTTTCTTTCTTTTATTTTTAATATAAATTTTTAAAAAGTAGACAATTACTCAAACCAAGACAAAATTCTTACAACAGAGAATCCGTATCTATTGTAATGTATTTCAGGGTCATTTTAAACTTTTCATAGTGTAAGTTACATATTTCTTAAGTTTAGATATAAATATTTAGTATTTTGTTGTTATTATAAACAACATCATTATTATACTCATTGGGGATTTAACTCAGTGGCATAGCACCTGCCTGGCAAGCCTGAGGTCATGAGTTCGATTCCCGGTACCAAAAACAAAAAGTTTTGAAAGTTATGAATCTCAACATGTTAATTTTTATAGCCCAGCTGGGAGTGGTGACACTCACTTGTAATCTCAGCACTTGGGAGGCTGAGGCAGGAGGATCATTGCAAAATCAAGACCAGCCTGGGCTACAAAGCGAGCTTGAGGGGAGCCTGAAAGGCATAGTAAGACCCTGCCTCAAAAAGAAAAAAAATGTTTAGCCCATTTATTTACTGCAGTCTTTTTTTATTGGTAAGAATTTTTAGTTAATTCTCCACTTTTCGGATAGAAATCATTTCATCCACAAAGAGAGCTAAGGTAATGTTCTTTTTTCCAGTGAGTCAGCCTGAGCATCATTCTTTGGTCCAACAAGAGTAGCTCACACTTTCAGAACAATGTTAAATGGAAAATGCAATAGGTATTTTATCATATTCCTGATTTAGGGTTATTTCATTCCTTGGTGTGAAAGTTTTTTTAAAGAATGGGCCACCTGAGTTTTCAGAACCAATATGTTAAACATTTATTCCTAGAATCTATTATTATTTTGAATTTTATAAAGATTTTTCCTAACACTAATCCATGTTGGTACTTCTAGAAAAATCCTTCTGGGTCATACTAGTCTTTTAATGAACTGCTTGATTCTACTGGTTATTGTTATATTTGAATAATATTTGAATAATATGTTTATTTGAAAGTGATATTAATATGGGCTTTTTAAAATACCATTTTTGTCAGATATTTGTATCAATGTTTTCCTTATTTTATAAATATTAATTTGGAATACTTTTCTTCCTTTTGTATGCCATGAGAATTTTCAAATAGTGTTGCAATGATCTATTCTTTAGAAACTTAGCAGAATTGTTATGGGAAAACATTTGGGTCAGTGCATATATTCTATGATTTGATAGAGACTTATTCATCAAAGACAGTGCTTAGTAATTAGTCCATATAATTTTCATCAGTATAATTTTGTACTTCTTCCAGAATTAGTTTTAATGAATTATACTTTCTAAAAAATTATTTCAACTATTATAAAACCTCATTTACACTCTCATACTTAAAATTTACTAGCACAGAACTGTGCACATAGCCCCATGTAAAAATAAATGTGTATTGTTACTGTGGTTAGCTTCTTCTGGCCGGTATCCTGTGCTTGCGCTTTCTCATTTTTGCTTGCTTTAACTTTTTTATTAGTATATTTTACTCATTTTGAAGAGTCATTTTAACTTGTTAATTTCACTATTTTTCCAATGCAGTGTCATTCAATTATTTTGTATTTTTCTGTAATGTTTTGAGTTAGATGTCTATTGAATTCATTTTTTTGTTTTAATTTTATTAATGTAAGCATTTAATGTTAAAATTCTTTCTGAATTCTACTCTGCATTCACTAGCTATGACGTACATTTTCATTGCCACTGCTTTCTGGAATCAATGGGTAAACAGAAATTTGTTTTCTCATCCTCTGGTTGTCTTGTGAACTGCAGGTGGCCCCGCAGTAAATATGGGACACCCAAGTTTCTGTACCTCTAACAGGCTTGTAGGTGATGCAAGTGCAGACGACAGACGACAACTGAGTAACAAGGATTTAAATATCGTACTGGGTATATTTTGTACTCCAAATTTTTCTGATCTTACTTATTTCTAATTTTATGGCTGTGTGACTGGAAAATGTTGTCCATATTATTTCTACTTGAAATTTACTGAACTTTTCTGGTGGCCCTTATAGGGGTTATCATAAGTGACTGATGTTCTTGTGAAGAAGATGTAGTGGGTGTTTTTTGGATACAGAGTTACGCTGATTTAATGTAAAAAACAAGCTTTCAAAAATACGAAGGGGAAGAGGAATTGAATGGAAGGTAAGAGATTGGGGAAAATAATTATTATATCATGTACCACTACCAATTTCCTTTGATGAATGTGATCATTATGTTTAGCTAAAATGTATAACTATGCTTAATTAATTAAAACATGAGAAGAAAAGTTTATTTACTCAAATGAACTGAGTAAAAATATCTTGAAAAAAATATCTTCTATATCACTGGTGTACAAAATTATTGGCATGTATAACAATTTTAAAGAATGAGACGAGTTTTTACAACGATAAGTAGTAATCACTTTACAAATAATGAATATTTTAATTTTTCTTAGATTTTCAAAAAATATTCCATGATACTTTAGTTTCCTCAAAAATATTCATAAATTTTGATATTATTTCCACTTGAGAGTTTCAAAGTAGAAAACCATAATTCATATGATGTTATAAGTGACATTCAGTACACTTATAAATAGAAAATCTAAGTGATTATCAGAAATATTCAGTCCAAATATGAGTAGATTTACTGTAAGTATTTGGTGAGTTTTCTTCCATTGTCAGCAGGAGGGTGATGTGTGATTACATTCATTTTCCTAGAAAGAGAAGTCCCTAGGTTTTATTTCTAGTCTTCCTTATCTAATTCTCAAGCTACCAAAGTGTTTCCTTAAAGGTTATGTGGAATATTCAATTGAAAACATCAGTTTAAAAGGAGAAAATCATAGGTACCAAAGTAATTTTTTAATCTTATGAAACTAAGTTAAAGCTCCCTCAGTGATTGCTTTCTACAAATATAATCTAAGATTACACCTGATTTGACAGCTGTCATTCTAACCAGTCAGTCACAATATTAAAATACCATCCACTGGAACACAAGAAAACAGACAAATACAAACAAATTAATCTATTTCTCAAAGAAAAGACATTTATGTAAAACTTGTACATCAAAGGTTTCATTTTGAGGAAGGACACAACTGAATATTTTAGTATAATAAATATTAATGTGCCACAAGATCATCTGAAAAAATTTCAATTTACAAAGATATAGATTGTCATTTTTGTTTCCTATTTTCCTTGCACATATCCTTGTTTATTCCTAATAGCTGTCTTAGTATTATCATTTGTAGAAACCTAGACTTGGTTTTTGCTTTTTATTTTTTACCATAAACATATTCAAAGGGACTGAAAAGCTATTAGATGCCATTGCCTTCAGAGATATTCACATGCTCCTGAGATGTGTTCATTTTCTTCATTTTGTTTTGATGATTTCAGACTCTCCAGAGTCCCTCAAATTATTTTCTGAAATGGATTCAATTGGCTTTGACTTATGTTAGAAATAATGAGATTGAAATCAAGTTAATAGTCAAGATCGGAAATATAGTGGCTGGAAAAATGAGAACTGATTAGTAACTCATTGTGAAGTACTTTACTCCATTTAATTAAATTGATATTTATTGATTTATTACACAATGTGCTTGACACATTTGGTGATACAAAGATCAATTAAGGATAATTTGGTGTTGTCAGTACTTAAATTATGCAGATGAAGACAAGAAAACTATAAAACCAGGTAAACTCTAAGAAGCACAGTAATTGAAATATAGGCAAAGAAAATTAAATAAAAGAGTAGAGGAGATTGCATATAATTGGTTGATTTTGAAATATTTTAATGAAGATATGACTTAGAGATTGTTGAAGATTGGAGGGAAGTTTAACTGTAATGAAAGGGAATTGAAGTAGATGGAATATCTCGAGTAAAATGTATACAAAGGAAATGGCTAATATTAAAATATAGTTTTAATGAGTTTAGTATGGCTAGAAGTTATTAGTTTACTCTTTTCTACACAAATAGTAAAATGAAACTACTTCTAGCCATGCATTTGCAAAAATTAATGCATTTGCAAAAAAATTACTGCATTTGCTTTCAGAGTATAATCATAAAGTTTATCAATTTATTAACAGACATATATTGCATTATGGAACTTGCTCACTTATCCCCTAAACCAAGTGTAGGTTAAAAGTTGAAAAAAAGATTTCATACGTTCCCTGTAAGGAAGATATGAGAGAACACGATATACAATTTACAAGGACTGAAAGTATTTAGTAGTGGTTAAATAGTAAAAACATTAGCGTTTATCCTTATAGGCCAATATGATAATCAGTGGTAATGTACCACATTTTTTTGATGTTGGTAGAGTCATTTAAAAAGTGAGAGATTAATAATAGGATATTACTTATGAAAGTCACAGTAGCAGAATATCTACCAACAATATTTTCTTTGACTGATTACCCCAGCCCCCGCTCTCCTTCAGTGATACGAAGGGAATCATGGGACAGTTGCATATACACTGGATTTCAATACAAGAAAGGAAATGTGAGCCTAGGGAATGTCTACAGTGCACAGTAAAGATATCTACCCTTTGCTCCACATTAAGAAACTCTTGGCTTGAGAAGGCTGTTTGCTGTATAAATATCCATGAAAATATAATCCAGAATAAGTCAATTAGTGGCTCGGTTTATAAAATGACAGTAACACGAGGAACCATAGAGAATTGTCCTCCAAAAGAGTTTGAAGAAAACTCAACTACTCTTTCCAACAATTAAAGGAGAGCAATGTATTGAGGATGGCTTCATACTTAAGCTAGCTTTTGACAGTTTTATATATGTAGAATAGTGGATGATACCATAACGGAAGAACTTAAATGTGTGCTGATGGAAAATACCTATAGCATTTTCAGTGACATACGTTACTGTTAAACAAGGTTTGGCATAAAAGGAAAATTAAAGGAATTACTTTGGGAAAAAATGTGAGTTAATGTTATGTTAATGGAGATAATCGAATATTCTGTTACATACTTTTTTTTCATTTTTAATTTTTCTGTAAAAATAGTAAAAGGCCACCAAAGTTCTCTACATTAGGAAGGAATGAAATAATCTCATGTGACTTAAAGGGTAAATACTGAAGCATGCAGCTGGAGAGAGGAGACTAGTAAAGAGCATTAGAAGGAATTTCTAGATGACATGAAGTTTAAAGCAATTTGAAAATAATAGAATATTTCAAAATTTTAACTCATAGAATTTCTTCTCTAAATGGATTAAAAAGATGAAGATAAAAGTCAAGATTCTATCCATGATCATAGATGAAATAGAAGTGAAAATGATGTTTATAAAAATCAACAAATATAAACAATATACAAGAAGACTAAGAGGGCTCTACATTAAGGGTAACATCTAAATTCTGTGTATCAAGAGCTAGAAATATTTATTTTTACAAATCAGGGAATCATCTGGTTATAGGCATCAGGTATAAAGTTTGCAACATAACTTAGGGAAGGAACTGAGATTGTAGAGCCTAAAATTTTCAAAGTAGTGACAGAGTCATGTGTGGACATAGAGGCTCATACTCTGATCTTCCATCACTGTCTAGAAATTCTTAATAATATCTGAACAAAATTTAAATGATATTAATGAAATAAATAATACAAATTGCTGGAAAGGTCAGAGGACATCTTGTCTTTTCCTTGTTTCCTTTTTCTTCTTTCTCATAATTAAAAAGTTTCCAGAAGTTTGAGTAATCAAAATAGTGAGGGTGCCAACTACAGAGTGTGCAGACCTATATGTGTTCCTTTTAAAAAATCTGTTTTCATCACTTTCTCATCAGTGGCACAAATATTCAATAATCACAACAGTACTCTGAAAAGAGGGATGAAAGAGGATTTCAGAAAATGGAAAGATGTTCCTTGCTCATG
Source organism: Chinchilla lanigera (assembly GCF_000276665.1). Lineage (NCBI taxonomy): Eukaryota > Metazoa > Chordata > Mammalia > Rodentia > Chinchillidae > Chinchilla > Chinchilla lanigera. The sequence continues at coordinate 4,924,017 of NW_004955472.1, read as the reverse complement.
GATAGGAAGAACCAACATTGTGAAAATGACCAAACACTCAAATTTTTGTACAGATGAAATGCAATCCCAATTGAAATACCATTAGTATAGTGTAAAGATTTTGAGAAAATGTTCCTAAAATTCATTTGGAACCATAAGAGTTCCGGAGTAGGAAAAGCATCCTGGACAACAAAAGCAAAGCTAGAGGCATCACAATCCCTTATTTAAAATTATACTACAAAGCTACTATGAGAACATCAGGATTGTGCTGGGAAAAAATACTGGACCTCAGAATAAATGGAACAGATTAGAAGATGCAGACACAACTACAAACACACTCAGCCAACTCATCTTTGAATAAATGGTGCTGGAAAAACTGGTTTTCCACACACTGTCTATCACCATGCACTAAACTAACATCAAAATGGATCAAAGTTCTAAATATTGAAACAGAACCATTAAATCTACTGAAAGAGAAAATAGGTAGAAATCTTGAAGACATAGGGGTAGGCAGAGAGTTCATGAACATAAACCAAATTGCATGGTAAAGAATCAACAACTGGGATCTCATTTTATTGAAAAGTTTTTGTACATTTAAAAAAATCAAAAGAAACCTACTAATTAGGAAAAAATTTAGCCAACTGTCCCCCAGACAAAGGACTTCTTCAAGAACCTATAAGGAACTGAATAAAAATATGAACAAAAATCTGAACCCGCAAAATTCAAAGACCCACCCCAAAGTGAGCTTGTGTGATAAGTACATATTTCTCAGATGAAGAAATACAAATGGCAAGTAAATATATGAAAAAATGTTCAACATCATTTGAGAAATTCTAATGAAAAGAACAATGAAATTCCATCTCACCCCAGAAAGAATGGCTATCATCAAGAAATCAACCAATAAGAAATTCTGCTAGGGCTGTGGGGAAAAAATGAACCCTTCTCCACTGCTGGTGGGAGTGTGGACTGATGAGACCACTGTGGAAATCCGTGTGGTTTCTTCAAAAGCCTAGGACAAGGTCCCACTTAACCCAGGTATTCCTCGTCTGGATATTTTTCCAGAAAAAATGAAAACAAAATACTACAGTAATATATGTGCACCCATGTTTGTAGCAGCACAGTTTGTCAATTTGTCATAGCTAAGTCTTGGAAATCAACCAAATGTCTATCAATGGAGGAATGGATAAAAAGATGTGGCATTTTTATGCAATGGAGTGTTACTCTTCTATAAAGAAAGATTAACTTTAGGCTTTTATAAGTAAATGGATGCAACTACAGGCCATACTCACAAATGAAATAAATCAGACTCACATGTGTAAACACCATATTGTTTCCCTAGTGTAAGTACTTGAAAGAGTAAATAAAACCCAAAAGATAGAATAGATATTGTAAAAGGGATAGAAATTGCTCAAAGGGAAGGAACAATTGGGATGAGGGAAAGGAGGAATAAAGAAGAAAGAAAGAAAGAAAGAAAGAAAGAAAGAAAGAAAGAAAGAAAGAAAGAAAGAAAGAAAGAAAAAAAGAAAGAAAAAAAGAAAGAAAGACAAAGAAAGATGAAAGAAAGAAAGAAAGAAAGAAAGAAAGAAAGAAAGAAAGAAAGAAAAAGAAAGAAAGAAAGAAAGAAAGGAAAAATATATAAATATGGATAGGTAGGACAATTGTATTGCTGATGTCTATTAATTTATTGAAGGGAACACTTAATGCTAATTTTTTGGCCAAATTTGCATCCTTATATCTGGTAATCTGTAAAACTAATTTGAAGACAACAATATGTAATATAACAACAATTGGTGAATTTCTACCATCTTGTTCAGTGAAGCTCTGTACCATTTCTAGTGTTTTGCTTTAGTTTTTTTTATTCTCTTTAATTATTTGATCAATCTTGCATTCTTACATCTGGTAATCTGAGCAACTTCATTGAAGATAAAAATTTGTAGTATAATAATTATTGTTAATATCCTATGATCTTGTTTTAAAATTCTGTATCATTTTTACTGTTTTTTGTCTTTGTTGTTATTTTGTTATTTCTTCCCTTTAAAATAAAAAATAAAATTGATGTCTTTTTTTGAGTTCTTTATACTTTCTCGATAGTAACCCTCTGTCTGAGGAGCATTCAACAAACATTTTTGCCCACATTGTGAGTCATTCTCAGTTTGAAGTTTACATTGTGAGTTGTCTCTTCACTCTATTGGTGGTTTCTCTTGCTGCGCAGAAAGCTTTTTAATAAGATGAGATCCCAGCTGTTGATTGTCTGTGATAATTCCTGTGTGATCAGAGTTTTATTCATAAAGTTTTTGGCTATACCAATGTCTTCAAGAACCTTACCTATTCTATCTTCCAGGAGGTTTATGTTTCTATTTTGATATTTAGATCTTTGATCCATTTTGAATTTATTTTAGTGCATGATGAAAGATATGGTTTAAATTTTAGTTTGGGGCATGTGCAGAGCCAGTTTTCCCAGCACCATACCTTAAAGAGACTACCTTCCATTGCCTCCAATCAATCTTGTGTAATTCTTCTTATTATCATCCAATAGCTGTTATTCTCATGGTTCTTTGCTATTTTTGAGAAATATTTCTTTCATGGTTACTATCTGCTTTTTTTTTTTTTCTATTTCTGAGATTCTGTGATCACATTGTCTCATTCTGCTGTATGTATACTATCAATTAACTTTTTTACCTCCTTTATATCTGTTTGAATCTGCTGATGAATTCTTTTTTTCCTATATTGGACATTTGTGGTTTCCACCATTTTCCTAAGCTTCTCCATTTTTTAAAAAATGTAAATGTGCTCTAGAGTTGTTAAGAATATTTTTCATTGAGGTCACTCTCTCCGTAGTTATCTGATTAATCATTTCTGATTCATTCATTTTCTTTGTCGCTGTCACTTCAGAGAGGCCAGGTGAGTGGCATTCAGATTGTCCAACCTTGTTGCTTCTTGGGTTTGATTTTGGTGAACTGGGTGCCTGCGTCGCTTCTTGTTCAAGTGTCTTTGCATTTTCTTTTTGTTTTTTAAATGCTGAGTTAGTGCTTATGAATTTCCTGTGATGAGCAGCTTTATTGGCAGTATTTAGAGCCCTTAGGAAGTAACTACTTCTCAGAGGTGTCTTCCAGGTGTAGCTGGTTTTTGGGTTTTTAGTCTGTTGCAAGATTTTTCCTCTTTAACTTATGGAGAATGAGAAGTTGCTGTCTACTTGACCCAGACCCTGGTTTTTTGACACTGGCCTAAAGTAATTTTTACCGCACTTAGGTACTCTCAGCCTTGGTATATCAAGAAAAAGTAACTGGTTAGAACAGCCAGTTTGGCTAAAGTGGTACAATCAGTAGTAACAATAGCATCAAACACAAAGGAGAAAAATTGAGGTAACTATCAATTTGTCACCTTCAGCTGTGTAAACTAGATTTGTGTCTATATAAGAAAATCTAAAATAAACCAGAAAATAGTATGCAGGAAATAAAACCTCAATATGGCAATTTTACCATCAAGGAAGAAAAGTTAAATGGGTTTAGGTAGAAAAAATAGAGAAATAGTAGAAAAGGAGGAGATTAGAATTAAGCTTGAAGGACAAAGGAGAATTTTGCAAACTTTGAGAAACTGGTACCGAAGACAGGAGGAAAAGAATGAAGGAAGAAATACAAATAAGAACAGAACTGAACAGCTAAAAAACTAGAAACCATCTTCACACTGATATTAAAACAGAAACAATGAAAAAGAATGAAAAAGCAAAACAAAAATAACAAACAGAAAAACAAAAGAGGAGAGAATTTTAAAAAAGAAACAAAGTCCACTTCAATGTGCGTTTCTCCTGCCATTGGTAGACAGTGCAGGCTGACAGAGTTTAGACTCAAATTGGTTAATCCCAGGGAACCGGCAGCGGCTTCATGGGGCCGTCAAGGATAATCCCAGGCAGTTTGCACTGCCATTTCCACTACTGTTCAAATAGGACTCTGGCTGTGGGGCTAGAACCAGGCACACCCAGCCCTCAGCAGTCTAGCTGTTTCCTGTGGGCTTGAACTTGGCTGGGAGCCGCTAGCTGGAGCCAGCAGCTGCTCACAGTCCTTCGCTTGGTTGGCTCCTTTCCAACCTGGCTCCTGGCAAATCATTGTCCCTTGCCGGACATCTCCCTGGTACAACTCACCAGCCATGGAAGTCTGCTGTGTCCTCCACACTGCTGCGTTTGTCTATTTCTCCAGGAGGCCTCTGGGGTAACCAGCAATCACCACGTGTCTGCAGTTTCAAGTTACCTCAACCGCACAGTGAGTCTGGGCTCAGGTAGAAAGCACTGCCCGCCTCCTCCTTCTTCACTGGTATCTCTTTATTCTCTGTGTCCACGGGATTCATTTCTCACTTCAAGTCTTTTCTGGGACCCAGGGACCCACTTCACTCCTTCATCTCTTCCTCACATTGCTATGTTCTAGTGTTTGAACACCAAGTATCAGAGAGGCTCTTTCTCAGCTGCTCACCCTCTGCCATCGTCGTATTTTATTCCTAATGTATTAGTTCTAAGACACTAGTATTATTCAGAGGTTTTCATCATACTTTAGGCCATCCAGAGTTAATTTCTTTAGTATAAACCAGGCCAGAATTTAGTATAATAGTCCAGAATTATTTAAAAAGTATCCATTCTGGTTCTTTGAATAATCATCTCTACGGTGCTTTATGGTAGCATACCATATAAGGTAAAAAAAGAAATAAACAGTTAAATTAAAAAAGGAGAGCAAATAATCAGCACTTTTTAAAAGAGTATACCTAAATTGTTATCTTGGATATTCAGAGTACTTTGAAGAATAAGGGAATTTATCTCTATGTTAAAGATGAGAATGCTGCACTTTGGTTATTTGATACATCCTATCATTAACAAATTATGAGACACAAAATCAAGCTTAGAACACAATTTTATATGGCTTTACATCCTAATTTGAATTCAGAGAATTACATATGTGAATTTGAATTGCATTAATTTACATATATGATAAGCTTATAAAATATAAACTAATATAATAAAAGGCAAAATAAAGAGGGTGCTTGAATCATACTTTCGCTAGTTAGAATATTCAAGTAGTGTAGAAAATACTACACTATTCAGTTCTATGAAAAGTAGATTAAAAATTGGGGGGGAAATGTAAGCCATTTTGAAACTGCTGGTTATTTCTTACTATAGATTTATGAATCCCTTCCAGTTTTTCATTAGGCATAGACTTCATAAAATCTTGTTAGAGGAAAGAAATTTTATCACTCAAATCCTACTAAAAATGCATAAATACACAAAAGTCAACTTCAATTTGTAAACCACCCTTTATATATTATGATCAGATTCAAGGGAGATGGAAATATACTGAGATAACATTTTTTTGGGTTAGACAGGCTGATGACAGCTCTCATTGCTCATGATAGAAAAATCTAATTTCACAGCCCATTTCAAAATTATGCTGTTTCAGCAGGGCTTGCAAAGATCTGGGAATATACAGCGTAAGCCCCTATTATAAAGCAACCATGAAATCTGTGATTTCAGAATTTTTCATAGAAAACTTGCATTGCTATTTTTCTCTTTCTTAAATGAGGGGGGTTTTGATGGTGCTGGGTCCCCTAAAATTCATATGACATTGTAGCTATCTTACATGTGTGCACTGGCTTATTTCTGTTACCACAGAAGATGATCATGAGCACACTCAGCATTACAGTATCTTTGTTTTGTATGAAGTTTCATACAGATAGAAAGAAACCAGTGTGTAAGAGACAGGCAAGAGCTTAGTTTAACATTTTATGTAAGAATCGTGGAAATCAAGATGACAACATTTTATATTCAGAAATTGAGAGTCTGAAATATTTCTCTTAAATTTATTTTCTTTTTAAACACATTTATAAGAGATGGGATTATTTTCTTAAAGGTACAATGGAGAGTTTTCCTCGGATTTATACAAAATATAAATTTAAACATATATATTCTAAATACTTCCTTCTTCACTAACTTGAAAGTACATAAATAATGTATAAAATTCATAACTGAAATGCTTCAGTGGTCAGATTTCATGTGTATATGTTGGTTTATGAGTAAGAGGAGCATGGAAAGGGAAATAAGAAGGATAAAAATGCGCCACATACAAGAGCCTAACAACCTGATAATGCAAACATGCTCTGCCATAATATCGGCTTAGACACACAATATCAACAAGTATGGAAAAGGGAATAAGGAAACTACTGAGGAAGGCAGGAGGGACAGGGAAGATGAAGGATAAAACTAAAAAAAGCAAGCTGTTGGGGCTGGGAATTTAGCTCAGCGGCACAGCACCTGCCTGGCAAGCACAAGGTCGTGAGTTCGATTCCCGGTACTGGAAGAAAAACAAAACAAAACAAAACAAAGAAAAGCAAGCTGTAATATGTAGATGTAACCACTCCCAAGATAATTGTAAATTGCATGAATTACAAAGTGTAGTAATAGAATTTTTTAAGAATAACGTTAAATCTCATTCTCATTGGATTCAATTTAAAGACGTGATACAGTAATGATAACATAGTGGAAGAGTTATTAATGTTCATACTTTATAGAGGACCAAACAAATTAATAATAAAAATGCACAACTGTGACTTAATTTTTAAAAAGTTTATAGGTAAACTAAAAACACCCTGAGTTTAATCCCCAGCTATATTAAAAGGAACACCCAGAACTTAGAAAGTATTTATATCGCTCAAGGGATGTAAAATTTGGTTGAATATCGCTTTTTTAATATTAAACATATTTTCTGTTGTTTATTCATTTATCAAGAAACATAAAAACAAATAGTTGGATCTTAGCTTACTGTAACCTTGGAGCTCATTTTATAAAAATGTTCTTCAAATGATTTAACTAAAATAATTTTATGTAACATAATTATGTTTAAGGTAATAATCTTTTTGTTGCTTTTGAGACAAGGTCGTGCTTTCAAGTTCCTATTGCATAGAGTCATCACCTAAAGAAATGGGTGAATGTATATAGAGATATAGATACATCTACACCCACAAATAACACGAGAAATAAATTACATAAAAATAGAAAAAGTCCATATAATTGAAGATTAAGCAATTGCTTCTACATGACCAGTGTTAGTTGTCTTTCACTGCAACAGTTTATAAAGAGAAAGTTTTTACTGTGATTCAGTAAAACTCAACAGTTGTAGAGGTTCCAGTCCAGATCAAATGCACTTAATGTTTTAGTCTTCAGTTTTGGGTGCCAGATGATAGTGGATGTACACGTGCACAGGAGAACCAGGTCCTACCCCACGGGATGTATATATTTTCAGGTAGAACAAGTGTATAAGAAGCGATGCACAAAGAATGTCAAGGCTGGAGTCCCATGAGCTCCTTCGTGGCATGTCCTGAATAACAAAGATGTTGCATTAGATTTTCTGCTCTTAAAAGTTTGCACACAGCTTGTGCAAAGGACCAAATTTTTAACACATAGAACTTGAGGCAGTGTTTATCCAAATCTAGTGTATTAGAAATTAGTTGGGATGAGAGAGGGAAAATATGAAGTCATATTAGAGAATGACATTGGCATTATCTGTCAGATATTAAGAAAACAGTGTAAAACAAATCTTAGATATTAAAAGTGTTAGGGTGAGGTTAACTGTAGGTAAAAATGAAACCAACAGACTGAAGGAACTGAAAGGAAAATGAAATAAGTTGTTTTAATAGTAAATTATTAGGTGTTTACTGTGTAGCAGACATCATTCCAAGTATTTCCAGGGGATAAAATTGTTAATCCTTACTAGAGTCATTTAAGGTAGTTATTATTCTCATTTTCTAGATTAAATTTTTAAAAAATATGAAACTAATAAAAATTAAATAAAATTTCTTTGTTTACAGAAGGAGGGGCAGAGTTGTGGTTTTAATGTAGTACCTCTGGCTCTAGAGTCAGAGTTCTCAACCACTGCCTATTCTATCTTCCTCTATGAATTATAGTATGTCTTAATATTTCACATGAGGAGCAAACCTTCATGAGGAAAATATACATGCTGAGCCTTATGGGAGTACTAAGCCGGTAAAAGACCTAACAGGAAAAGGTATCAGGAGAGTCAGGCCAAACTCCCAGGAATGTTCTGACTCAAATGGTGAGTAGAAGTAATTGAAAGGGAAATCAAAATCAGGTGCTAAATTTTTCAAAATAGGACAGCCACTTGGATAAAAATAAGAAAAGAAATTTCAGAGTGAGTAAAAGATCTTAAATATTTGGATTTTTAACTAGAGCTTAATGTATGCTTCACAGTATTAAAAGAATGTCAACTACTTTCTGAATGGAGTGATATATATTTCACAGGACTTTTGAAAACAGTAAAAGATAATTAAGGTTACAAATTATCCTCTGAAAATGTTTGGGCTAAACTTTTAGTAAATTGTCTTTATTTTGATTTTGTTCAAATATAATTGTTAAATTCATCTTGAGATTTCATGTTTGACCTATATGTGTTAATTTATACCTCTACTATTTAATCTCTCTGAATTTTGGGAATTTTCTGTTATTTTTGGTATTGATTTCTTATTTAAGTTCAATGAATTCTGAAAGTAGATGCTATAGAAGTCTTACTATTGAAAATTTTTTATTATTTATTTTGTACACAAAATGTGATCTCTCTGGATCCATATTCCTTGTAAGTTAGTTAAGAATATGGTTGTGTTAGATAAACTAAGCTATAGGTTACCTGATGATGGTGAATTGAGCGGTGTCCTGGATTTTCTCCCTGGCGAACATATCAGTCATTGAGGATTTTAAGTATAACAATAGATTCACCTATTTCTCCTTCCAGTTGTATCAGGTTCTGCCTTATCCATTTCTTCTTTCTTTCTTTCTTTCTTTCTTTCTTTCTTTCTTTCTTTCTTTCTTTCTTTCTTTCTCTCTCTTTCTTTCTTTCTTATCTTTCTTTACTATTATTGGTATATGCTTGCACTACATGATTATTACATTCACTACAGGGAACTGGTGCGTGTACCTAATACATTTCAATTATTTTTTCTCCTTCAATTCACTCTCCTGTTGTTCTACCATCACATTAATTTATCTTATAAGACCTTAGAAAGTAAATTCTATATAACAGATTGGAAATCAGTCTTGTAGAGAAAAGAATATATAACATGTAAGACAATACTAAGTCAAGGTACACTTTTGGATGCATTGCCTGTACTAGATTACACTATGTTCTATTTCTCTCTTTATTCCCTATTATTTGTCTTTTATTTTGCATGGTTTCTCTTATATGAACAATTCAATGAATTGTTATATTGAATTTATATATTGTTATATTGAATTGTTATATTGAATTGTTATATTGAATTGTTATATTGAATTGTTATATTGAATTGAATTTATATATTGAGAAACCAAGCAATACTTAAGCTTATGTGTCTGAGTTACTTCACTTAATATTATGGTCTTGAGGTGCATCCATTTTCTTACAAATGGCTCCAGTTTATCCTTCCTTGCAGCAGAGTAGTACTCCATGGTGTGTACACACCACACTTTCTTTATCCATTCATCTCTCCATTGACATGTAGATTATTTCCATACTCACTTTCAAGCCCTTTTGCCTCAGCTATTCTATGCACTTCTCTGCATGCCCCCTGAGATGGACCCAATAAATAGTTCCAGTTTGGAGAAGGTGGACTCTTAGTCACCAGATCTCTGACCATCCTGGATCCCTGTACAGATATAACACTGACTCTCATGTATTTATAGATTAATATCTAAAATACTTATTACTGTTTTCTACTTGTTACTTTTGTTGTCTTTTGGAAGACAATTTGATATTTCTAGACTACAAGAACAGAATCTAAAATACATGTACAAAATGCTTTCAGGTCAAGAAGAGTTCACAAGTTCTTTTGGAGGGTTATTGGGGACTGAATCTCTAACCACTGGAGTGAGCTATATTCTCACCAAGTTTGTTTGTTTGGGACAGAATCTTACTAAATTGCTCAGGCTAGGCTTGAACTTTCAATTTTGCTCACTTTAGCTTCCAAAAGGGCTGAAATTTCAGGTGTGCACCATCATGCCCAGCTTCTTTCTAACCGTATCATGAACAATACACTGAACTTGTCCTCCAAGCCTAATCTTATGAACACTGTTCTCACAGGAGGTATATTAACACTCATGTACAAGCAACTTTCTTGAATATTTCTATGATCATAGGTATAATGTTGCCTTTTTACTGGTGAGATCTGTGCACGTATATGGAGTGCTTCAATTTACAAGTCCCCTTCTTTGTGTCCTACTTCAAACTGTCTTTAATCATTTGATCTATTGCAAAAATTCAGCTGTAGGGAAAAAAGTACAGTCAAGTGAGGGTGATAGCACAGATTTAAGATTCCTAAGTCAGGTGATTAAAAAAAAGCTTACAAAGCACTTCCACATTTATTTAAAAATTCAAAAACAAATAGCAAAATGTTGAGTACTGGTACTAATAATTCAAATTGCTTTACACTTTAATTCAATATTATGAGGAAAACTTCCCAAGATTTTTTCTTGAAACTAAATTTAAGCACCAACGTGAAAGAATAATGCAACATTGAAAATTGTATGCATGAGGAGCAGTTTTGAAATATATCGGAATGGGTCCATCAAAATGTGTCAATTATTTGATTAAAAATTTGCAAAACTATTGTTTTACTGCAAATTATTACAGAAAAAAATTACATGGAAATGTACTGAGACTGAAAATTCTGGATTCCAAGGAATGATGGAAAATAGAAAGCTAAATAAAAATGTAATGATTAAAAGTTAGTTTTAACTATTCATATGTCTCAGATCTAGAATATTTTTGCAAAGTCTTATATGTTCAGAGGTGGGGTTGGTGGGAGGTGGTTGGGTCTTGGGGAGCTGCTGCTGCCTGACTTGTATACGGCGGGACCTGACTGGAGGTGGGCAATAGGGCCATGATCAGGAAGGTGATATCTGCCTCACTAACTCCACCCTTCTCTCTTTGGCTCCTGGCTACCTGGACAGTTTTCTCAATCAGATCCTTCCACCATGACCCTTCCCTGTAGGATTCACCGAACTATGACTTCTAAAAGCTGCGAGCAAAATTAAACCTCTGTTTCTTTCAGCTCGGGGTATTGAGTGTTTTATCCAGGCACAGAGCAAATGACTAAAAAATTATTGTGGAGAAATATTTTCAGAGCCTGTGGAGATCCCGTTATGAAACAGAATTTCATGTTAAAATATGTGTCAAATAGAAAGAATGTGTTTGGCTCACAGGTAATTAAAGAGTGCTGGTATAAATAATTCAATGTTTCCAGGAAAGAAATCAGTTAGCTCCTCAAATCCCTATTAATAATAAAACATAAAACTAAATAATGGACAAGTTCACAATAAGTCAAATAAAATATATTTTACTTGTTAACCTTTCTGCTGGACAATATAGAACATTACTGACTAAATGCAGAGCTTTCTTCGAAGAAATAAATCTGTATTTTTTAATCAACATCACTGTATCTTAGCTGGGCATGGTGGCATACACCTGTAATCCCAGCACTTGGGAGGCTGAGGAAAGACTATCATCTCGAGTTCGACATGAACCTGAGCTACAAAGTGAGCGCAAGGCCAGCCTGAACTGCATAGCGAGACCCTGTCTCAAAAAAGACAAAAAAAAAAAAAAAAATCACCCTATCTTAGGATCTATTTCACCATATCATCTACACAAGCATATCAGTTTTATTCTATATAAACTGTGAGGGTAAAACAGCAGCTGGTTGGACATCCAGTCCTAAGCTAAAAGTATATTAACAATTTCACCTTTGCTGTGTGTTAGAGATACTATAGCTCAGTAGTGCTGAACCTATGGCATGCGTGTCACAGTGGGCTGCTTATATCACTGAAAGTTCTGAAAGGTTTGTGGTTTTTTTGGTTTTTTTTTTTTTTGGTTTTTCTCCGGTACCAGGAACCGAACTCATGACCTTGCGCTTGCCAAGCAGGCGCTTTTGCCACTGAGCTAAATCCCCAGGCCCCGAAAGGTTTGTAATCACTGTTGTAGTTCAATTCAGAACTAATACAAAGGGTACTTTTTTCTAGAAAATATTTGTACTGTCTGTATTTTTTAGTGCAAACAAAAAAAATTCTTAGAACTTAATAATGTAGTTGGTGAGCTATGTCAAAAGATATGTTGAAGTCCCAATCCTCAGTATCTGTGAAAGTGATATTTGGAAACAGACCTATCAAGATATAATCAAGTGAGATGAAGTCATACTGGATCAAGGTGGGCTTTAAATCAAGTTATTGTAGTTTTATGAGGAGACAGAGACACAGACACATGCAGATACACAGGGAACACAATCATGTGAAGACAGAAGCATCTGTAAGCCAAGGAATTCCACAGGTGCCAGCAACTACTGGAAACCATGAAGGGTGAAGGAAGGAGGAAGGATGTGCTGAAGAAAGCTCAGAAGAGCACGGATTGCTGACATGACCGTGGGATCCTGGTCTCCAAGTCTGTAAGAGAAAATTTTCTGTTATTTTAAATTACCCTGTTTGTGATCATAAGTTATGACATCTTCAAGAAGATAAATATACATGGGACAGACTTTTTTTTTTTGGCACCAGGAATCAAACTCTCAACCTCCTGCTTGTCCAGCATGCATTGTGCTGCTGAGCTATATCCCCAGCCCCAGACCGTTTGTACTCCTTTGTAAGTTCATTAATAAAAAATAATTGGGCCACAACTTCACTTATGTTTTAGGAGAGGGATTTATTTTTTTCCCTTGGTACTGGGACTCGAACTCAGGACCTTGCTCTTGCCAGGCAGGCTCCTGTGCCACTGAGCTATATCCCCAGCACAACTTTACTTATATTTTGCATTATGGGAAATGACATAATTTTCTTGATTATTTGCTGTAGTAGCAAGCCATGGGCCCTGTAATCTTACAAAATTGCATTTGTTAAGCCTGAGTTTAGTGGCAGCTTCAATACATGTAACGTTTCTGACTTAACACGATGAAGTTTATTTTTTTATGCACAAAACTGGTCAACATTTTATTAAATCTATGTCATAAGCTTTTCATAACCCTTGTTTGGGATATTATATGGTATATAACTGGTTCTCATGTCTCATTTGCTTGTCTTTTAATTGGTGGCTTTTAAAACATAGTCATCTAGGGGCCTGGGGATTTAGCTCAGTGGCAAAGCGCCTGCCTGGCAAGCGCAAGGTCGTGAGTTCGGTTCCCGGTACCGGAGAAAAACCAAAAATAATAAAACATAGTCATCTAGAATGTATAGTGGAGATTACTAGCTATGGAGCACACTTTAACATTTACTGAGTGTAGAACAGATTGCTGAAATTACTTCACATCAATTTTCTTGTTCTCTAGATTCTACGCCAGATCAATGAAAAGTTAAATTCATGATTTTTGACTACATTAAATTACTGAGAAAAATAGGATACTTTATTTTTTTTAGTTTTTATGAAAAAACAAAAAATTTATGACAAATAATAAGAAAATAAGAATAGTTAAAACACTATGTTTTGTTATCTTCAAAATAGTTACTTAGAGTATAAGATATAAACCAAAAAGGTTCTTATAAAAAAGAAATACATAATAACTCAAGACTTTTCCTTTCAGTAAAGATAAACTATTTGTAAAAGTGAAACAAACTAGCATATTTTAATTATTTTATTCATTTTAATCCATTACTTCTCACTTTAATTTTATTTAATACAGAAATTGGAACATTTAAGATGCTCTGAAATATGCTTAGGATTTTAATACAGTCTAACTTCAAATGTATATGTGTGAACATGCACAGGTGTGTATGATTTCCCCAAGAGGAGTTTGAAAATTTCCTAATCATATACATTTTTCCCTAGTAAAAGATAGATAAAGACTTAAGCATCAGTAATGCGTTACTTAACAGGGTTCACAATTATTTATCAAAACAAGAAGAAACAAAATGAAAAAACTATTTTGTACTCCCAATACTAACTCACAGTTATGTGTAGTGCTTTTTTGTTTTTATTGCTTTTAAATATATCTTGTGTATTTATAGTTTTGGCAGTTAGAATGCTTTTTAGTCAGAAAAACTTACTTTGACAAGGTTTGGTGTAGATGTGTTGGCGAAACATGGATCTACATTTCTTTATTTACCAACATTTTCTGCATACTTTATGAAAGATATTTTAACTCAGTAGAGCAATCTAGGCTTTCTTCCCTTCAGGATTTTATAGATTTTATTTGATTATTGTAAATCTTTCATTGCTGACATTAAAATGCCAAATCTAATTCTTCTGGCTCTGAGGGTATGATCCCGTTTTTTGGTAGCTGGTTGTAGTTCTCATTTGCTTTGATTTTTTTAGTTAGCTTCTTTTAGACAGGATTCCTGTTTCGATGTTTGTTGTTCAGTTGATAGAGTGGGAACTAATTTTATCATAAACTTATGTCTGAGGCTAAAACAGTCTGGTTTGTTGATTGTAATTCTTTGTTTTCATGTGGTTTGCTCCTCTGGGAAGGTCCTCCAAGATTTTCAGCTCAGATCTGGCATAATCACAGGGCTTTTTGTTAATTAAATCCTAAACTCTATAATCTTTCATCTCTTCCACAGTGTAGTTTAGTGACCTTTGCCTCCTTCTGCCTTGCGATCCCAGAATCTCTATCTTCTACTGTGAAGCTATACAATCTGTACAGGTTTCTATTTCTTAATCATTTCTCCCTGGTATAATTTGTGCTGAAATTCTTAGCATTGACTGCTTATTCTAGGTCAGTATCTGGTGGTTTTGTTTTGTATTTTTGAAGACAAAAGTACCTGTAGATAGCCAATGAACTTTTCCTTGTCATTCTGCTGCTTTTAGGCTGTTTCCCCAAGTCGTAATGCCTTGACTGATTTATGTGCCTTCAAATATTACATACAAATTTTGTACACTTTTTTATTCTGTATCTCTTGCAATATGAGACTTTCTTATTATGTATTCTATATTTTTTGCAATATGAAACTTGGTTAACTTCAAGTTTTTTCATTATTTTCAGAAGAATGAGTTGATTTAAAGCCATGAAAAGTGTTTGGGAGAGAACTGAACAATAACGATTCGAGCTAAACAATGTGGATAAGGGTTATATATGGATTATATATGGAATATATATATGTGTGTGTGTGTGTATATATATATATATGTAAAGGGATTATGGAGAAAATACAGAGCTCTATTTTTGTAACTGGTGAGTTTAATGATCACCACAGGTTCGATGAATTCAAAATTGAGAGTCATGCTATCACAACCAGAAATATCAGCATGCATAACTTACTAATTCAAAAGACATCATTTTGGGTTTGTGACTCATTATGTAAACCCCTTCTAAATTAACATGTACTTTGCACCATTCCATAGTTTACTTTGTGAGCGCATTTTCTTTTTTCCCCCAATGCAGACTCGGCTAAGGGTATTCTTGCTGTCCTAGCAAGTGTAGATATATCGTGGCAGTTCTTCTCACTACATGAAGCCTCAGGTAGACGTTGCTCTTTGGTGAGCGGCTCTCCTCCACTTGATGATTCAGTTATTGGGAAATCCCCACTCTAGCTAATGGAAGAGGGTATAAGATAGTCAATGCATGCCTTAAAATCTCTGCAGGGATTCACACTGTTTTTATCAATATCTCTTCAGTTAGATTCAGTTCCCAGAGTCATATTTAGTCTTAAGGCTAAAATTTATTACTTATATCCATACTTAGGAAGATAAAGATGTACACTTTGGTCATGAACAATAAAGAATGTCTGCCTCAATGCTGGACATATACAGTTTAGACAGTTGAGGGTAGTTTAGAAGCATGCAATATTTCCATACAAAAATTTTTAGAAGTGTAAGATGACAAATATACTCAATTCTAGAATAATCATAAATTCGGAGCTAGTAGGGGCTGATAGGAGAACCCATACATGCCTTTTAATATTATTTGCTTCACATTCAATAGTGTATGTGCCTTAGAAAAGCCATGTTATCCTAAGAGGAATATATGTTCATTTTGGAGGTATAAATAGTAATGTTACAGTATAAAATCTTCTTAATATTCCTTTCTATTGCATTACTATTTTATTTGCAATATACATATTACCACATTAAAATTAGGAGACTAAATCATAAGGCAATTTTACAAATTTGGCATGTTTTAATTATAACAATGTTAGTTTCATAAGATTTAAATAACAAAGCTAAAAATAAAGAGTATTTGATGTGTAATGTTTTATTTAAAACATGTAAGGAAATGACCATATAATTTTTCAATATCATAATTGAATGAAAGAATTAGTTAGTGAACATATATCTTTTTTAAAAATATAATTTAATTAGTTAAATTATTGGAAAAATTTATGAATATATTTACTATTAAAATGCTTGCAACAATTAGCAGGTAGAAATTCCCTACAGAGAGAAGCAATGTTTTATATTAAAACTATTTAAAACAAAAAAATAACATTTTATCTGGAGAATGGTAAGCAAAGTTTCAAAGAAAGGAAAAAGAATTTCTATTACATAGGCAATAATATCTAGATATAATAAACTTAGTGAAATGTCAAGTGAATGATAGATACACTAATGTTTGCATCATTAAAATTTTGGCTTAACTCAAAAGTTAATGATCCTTCAGTTTGAAAAAGGTAGCTATTCCATGAAGTGACTAATGTTTTCCTTATTTTATGAAATATTACAGAACCATACAAGGTAAACTATACTGTATTATAAGACAAAACATAAAGTTACTATCATAAATAACAGTAATATTCTGGGGGGTCACAGGCATGGGCAGACTGTCATTGCTATCAGGCCAGCCCACATCTGGTTCCTGTATGTGTCTGGAACTGACTAGAGACACAGAATCATATGGATCATAAATTGTTGGCTCTGCAGCTCATGTCTGGGTTTTGACTGTACCCTGAACTGCATGGGGACATAGGTCCACTGGACTGGGATTGTAACAACAGTGCAATCTGAGGCTGAGCCATGCCTGTGCCCTGAACTGCAAGGGGATGCTGGATCAGATGGTCCATCATCAGCTGAAACCAATGCCCGCATCTGAGACCTGGGATAACTAGATACAAATCAACAACTGCCAGAAAACTGAAGACTAAATAGTGCTCCTCAGTACACTGAGGGGCAAACCTGACCAACAGGAAGACTAGGGACACTAGAGGCCTTTGCTGTGTAGCCAGTGAAGAGGGAAACTGAACATTTTGCATCCGGTATCAAACATGACATAAAAAAACAAAGGAGTAAAACACAATTCCAGAACTCCACCCCACTCAGAACAAGTCCAAGAGACATTGACATAGGAGAACTCAGTAAACACATGTCTGAAATACCTGAAATGATTGCAGTGGAATTAAAGAAACAACTACATAAGGCCATAGAAGAGATGAGATCAGAAATAATCTCTCAGGCAAAAAATGAAATGACAATAATAATGAAGGAACTGCTCAAGCCGTCTGAAGAAGATACATACAAGAAAACACAAGAACAAAGACAAATGACAGAAGCATTAAAAGAAAAATATAGACAGGACTTAGAATGCATCAACCAGATGCAAAGAGACTTCCAGGAAACCAAAGCTTCCACTGAAAGCTGCCAAAACCGCTTGAATGAAGCTGAAGATAGAATCTCAGACTTTGAAGACATCACGGCAACTAGTGACTGTGAAAAAAAAAAGATCTCACAAAAAGAACAAGGAACCAGGAAAACTCAATTAAACAGGGGCCTGACGAGGCAAGAGGAATAATGTACTACTAATAGGAGTCAATGAAACAGCAGGAAGCAAGACTGACATAAAAAGAATATTTACAGAAATAATAGCAGAAAATTCAATTCAACAGCTGCAAGATGAGGCAAAGAGGAATAATGTAAGACTTACAGGAGTCAATGAAACAGCAGGAGGAAACACAACTGACATAAAAAGAATATTTGCAGAAATAATGGCAGAAAATTTTGCAAGTATGGAAACAGAACCGGATATACATGAATAAGGCATATACAACTCCAATCAACCACAACCAACATAAAACTACACCAAGACATATAATAGTCAAGTTCCCAGATCTCCAGCAAAAGAACAGAATATTAATAGCTGCTAGAGAAAAGAAACAGATTATCTATAAAGGAAAGCCCATCAGAATCATGGCAGACTTCTCAGCACAAACCATCCCATCGAGAAAAGCTTGGAGTGAAGTATTACAGGTCCTGAGACAGAACAGTTTCCAACCAAGACTTATGTACCCTGCCAAACTATCCCTCAAATTCAATGGAGAAATAAAATATTTTCACAACAAAGAACAATTGAAGAATTTCATGAGTGCCAACCCAGCATTACAAAGACTACTGCAAGATATTCTAGACAGAAAAATCTGACCACAGTTTCAAGAACAACAGTAGAAATGAAATGTCAAGAAATGCAAGTAAGTAAACAGGTAGAAAAAGTAGGACACAAATGCAAGTAAATAGCATGACAATGATAAATCAATACATATCAGTTATAACTATAAATGTAAATGTTCTCAATTCTTCAGTCAAAAGAAATAGACTGGTAGAGTGGATTAAAAAAACAAAATCCAGTGATATGCTGTATGCAGGAAACACATTTTACTCAAAAGGAAATCCATAGACTAAAAGTCAAAGGATGGAAAACAATCCTCCATGCAACAGGAACCCAGAATAAAGCAGGTGTAGCTATTCTGCTTGCAAACAATGTAAACTTCAAACCGACAACAATCAAAACAGATAAAGGATGTAACTACGTACTAGTCAGAGGAAAATTGCAAGAGAATGAGATAACAGTCATAAACTTGTATGCACCAAATATCTGAGCTCCAAATCATTTAAGGCAAATCTCAAGAGGCATGAAAACCCATGTAATTAATAACACTATTGAAACAGGGGACCTCAACACCCCATTGACACAAACAAATAGGTCAACTACACAAAAAATCAGCAAGGAAATAACAGATTTGAACCAAAGCTGTGAACAAATAGACTTAGTAGATGTATACAGAATGTTCTACCCCACAATATCAGGATACAAATTTTTCTCAGCTGTTCATGGGTCTTTATCTAAAATAGACAACATCCTAGCCCATAGAGTATACCTTCTGAAATGCAAAAGAATTGAAATTATCCCATGCATATTATCTGACCACAGTGTAATGAAATTGGAAATTAATGACAAAAAGCACTCCAAAAACACCATAAACACTTGGAAATTAAACAACAAC
>NW_004955472.1:4900757-4901917 GCF_000276665.1 Chinchilla lanigera | reverse complement strand
AAATGCTGGTGAGGCTGTGGAGAAATAGGAATACTTCTCCACTGCTGGTGGGAATGCAGACTGGTGAAACCACTGTTGGAAATCAGTTTGAAGATTCCTCAGAAAACTAGATCTAGAGGTCCCATTCAACCCAGCTATTCCCTTTCTGGGTATTTTCCCAGACGATCTAAATCATCATATCATAGCGATATATGTGCACCCATGTTCATAGCTGCACAATTTGTAATTGCTAAATTGTGGAAGCAACCCAAATGTCCATCCAAAAAAGACTGGATAAGAAAATTGTGGTACTTTTTTATAATAGAATATTACTCAGCTACAAAGAAATATAAACTCGAGGCCTTTATAGATACATGGTCACAGCTAGAGACCATACTCATAATTGAAATTAATCAGACCTGCATGTGCAAGCATCACATTGTTTCATTAGTGTAAACCTGAAAGAGTTCATTTAAACTAGGAGGTATGATAGACATTGTGAAATGATAGGAAAAAGCTCAAGAGTAGAGGGCACCTGGGATGTGGGAAAAGAGAAGGGAAAGAAGGAGAAATTTGGTATGTATGTATATACAGGATAGTTAACATAGTTGTTCTACTGTCTTCTATTTCTTTGTTGAAAGAAACTGTCAATGAGTCCTTGATTGTTCAATATTGCATGTCTCTCTGTTTTCATGAGAAACCATTTTGAAGATGTGAATATGTAATACAACAAGCACTGTTAATTTCCAACCAATTCGTTGGTAACTCTGTATTTTCTGTTCTGTTCTTTTGCTATTTTGTAAATTGTTAATGTTTTCCTCCTTTTGTTTTTATAATAAAAATAACACCAATATTGTAATTCATTTTAAATTACAGAACTGAATTACCAATTCACTGAGTTAATTTTATTTCATTTGCCCACAGTAATTATTCTTAAACAAATACACTTCATTTAAATATTATAGAGTCTACTTTTTAAAATGAAGTTTATTAACTTATTGAAGTGAAAATTTCATGTCTTAGTTGTTTCTGCAGTTCCTTTATTTTCCTTTAGTGTATTATTTCTCTTCTAGGACACTGTACTTTTAAAATTACTCAATTGATAACAAATGAAATTTAAAAAAATCTGTCAAAACAACCACTGTTAATTGCCTATCAACTTGTTTTTTTTGTTTTGTTTT
>NW_004955472.1:4896959-4899012 GCF_000276665.1 Chinchilla lanigera | reverse complement strand
AAGATCATTAATACCTACTTTGAAAATCTTTACTCCCATAGGATAGAAAACTCAGAAGAAATGGAAAGATTCCTACATATGTATGAATCACCAAGGTTGGGTCAAGAAGATATCAAACTTCTGAAAAACCCAATATCCTTTAATGAGATAGAAAACATGATTAAGAACCTATTGACTCGGAGCTGGGGATTTGGCTCAGCGGCAAAGGTGCCTGCCTGGCAAGCACAAGGTCGTGAGTTCGGTTCCCAGTACCGGAGAAAAACAAAAAAAAAGAACCTATTGACAAAGAAAATCCCAGGCCCTGATGGATTCACAGCAGAATTTTACAAGAAATTCAGAGAATGTTTAATACCAACCCTCCTCAAACTCTTTAATGAAATTGAAAAGGAAGCAATTCTCCCTAACTCATTTTTGGAGGCAAGCATGATACTGATACCAAAACCAGAGAAAGACCCAACCAAGAAAGAGAACTACAGGCCAATCTCCCTAACAAATACAGATGGAAAGATACTCAATAAGATGCTAGCGGGGGCTGGGGATTTAGCTCAGCGGCAAAGCGCCTGCCTGGCAAGCGCAAGGTCGTGAGTTCAGTTCCTGGTACCGGAGAAAAACCAAAAAAAAAAAAAAAAAAAAGATGCTAGCAAATAGAATGCAGCAAATGATCAAGAAAATCATACATCATGACAAAGATGGATGCATTCCAGGAAAGCAGGGACGGTTCAATATTTGTACATCTAGAAATGCTATACACCATATCAATGGAGCCAAAGACAAAAACCAAAGGACCATCTCAACAGATGCAGAAAAAGCTTTCAACAAGGTCCAACATGGATTTATGATAAAAACTCTACAGAAAATAGGAATAGATGGCCTCTACCTTAACCTGATCAAAGCCATCTATGACAATCCAACAGCCATCATCTTTCTAAATGGACAAAAACTGAAAGGTTTTACTTTAAAATCAAGAACAAGACAAGGATGTCCACTGTCACCACTCCTGTTCAATATAGTTCTGGAAACACTAGTCAAAGTAATTAGACAGGAGAGAGAAATAAAAGGAATAAGGATTGGAAAGGAAGAACTAAAAGCATCACTATTTGCAAATGACATGATACTTTACATGGAAGAGCCAAAAACTCCACAAGAACACTCCTTGAATTAATCAATAAATTTAGCAGTGTACTTGGATACAGAATCAACACCCCAAAATCAATAGCATTCCTATACACAAACAACAAACAGACTGAGAGAGAAATTAAGGAAACCACACCCTTCACAATAACATCCAGAAATTGAAATACTTAGAAATCAATCCAACAAGAGAAGTAAAAGATCTTTTCAACAAAAACTACAGTACTCTGAAAAAAGAGATTGAAGAAGATTTCAGTAAATGGAAAAATATTCCTTGCTCATGGATAGGAAGAACCAACGTTGTGAAAATGGCCATACTCCCAAAACTGCTGTACAGATTCAATGCAATTCCCGTTAAACTACCATTAGCATACCTCACAGATCTCGAGAAAATATGCCTTAAATTCATCTGGAACTAGAAGAGACCCAGAAGATCAAAGGCAATCCTGGGCAACAAGGACAGGTCCAGTGGAATCACAATCCCTCACCTGAAATTATACTACAAAGCTAGTGTCATAAAATCAACCTGGTACTGGCTAAAAAATAAACCTGAGGATCAATGGATCAGACTGGAAGAAACAGCCACAACCAAAAACACACTCAGCCACCTAATTTTTGATAAAGGGGACAAACAAACTCACTGAGAGAACAATAGCCTCTTTAATAAATGGTGCTAGAAAAATTGGCTTGCTACCTGCCCAAGACTGAAAATAGACCCAAGTCTATCACCACACACCAAACTCAAGTCAAAGTGGTTCACAGATCTCAAAGTGAAAACAGAAACGTTAAATCTATTGGAAGAGAAAGTAGGTAAAAACCTTGAAGACATAAGGGTTGGCAGAAAGTTCATTAACAAAAACTAAACTGCACATGAAATACTTCAAAGAATCATCAGCTGGGATCTCATCCTACTGAAAAGTTT
>NW_004955472.1:4829565-4895475 GCF_000276665.1 Chinchilla lanigera | reverse complement strand
TTTTTTGCTTTTTCTCCGGTACCGGGAACCGAACTCTCGACCTTGTGCTTGCCAGGCAGGCGCTTTGCTGCTGAGCTAAATCCCCAGCCCCCATATCAACTTGTTTTTAAATTCTGTATCATTTTTACAGTTTTATGCTGTTTTGTTTATGTGTTTGTTTTTCTTCTTATTATTATTTTTTTGCTTTTCTCTTTGAAGTTAAAAAATATATATGCATATATAAGGACAGCTGGGATAATTGTATTGCTGATGCCTATTGGTTTATTGAAAGGAATAGTTAATGCTTAAATTTGTGTTTCTTGACCAATTTTGCATGCTTACATCTGGTCATCTGAACAACTAATTTGAAGATAACAGTGCACATTGTAACAACCATTGTTGAATTTCTACCATATTGTTTATTGAAGCTCTGTATTATTTCTAATTTTTTATTACTTTTTATTGTCCTTAATTGTTTCATCAATCTTGCCTTCTTATACCTGATAATCTGAGCAATTTCACTGAAGATAACAGTATGTAATATAAAGACCATTGTTAATTCCTATCTTCTTGTTTTGAAATCCATTATCATTTTTAATGTTTTTGTGTTGTTCTGTTTTTTGTCTTCATTGCTATTATTTTGTTATTTTTTTTTTTTCTCTTTAGGATAAAAAACACAAAAACCATGAAGCTCTGAGATTTTGTCATCCGCATTTACTAATATAGGTTATATTGAAAAATTCTTTATAGTACACATTTGATGGATGTGTTTAAAAGTAACCAGTTTCTAATTGCTGTATAGTTTTGATATATTTTAGATTTAAAGACCAATTTATAGCTCACCTTTCATTTAACAGTTAAAAATAATACACACCATAGAAATTTTTTGTCCTGATCAAGTTTATTTTTCTGTGCTGCTAGTGTCCCTGGTTTTAAATAGAGAAAATGAAAATTGGCCTGTCATTTCTAGATTCAGTTGGCTTCAATTCTTTTGAGAACACAGATCTCAGGTGGACATAGTTTATAAAACTATTACTTTGTGCTTTATTTTCCTTACTATTGTTTGGAAAGGGTGGGAATGACAGTTGCTGAGCCTGTTTACATTCTACTTGGCAGTGGAGGACTTACTCTGACTTCTCTTTTCATTAAAAGCATCAGTGTGATAGGACTGATGATATCATAGAAATAAAACTCATTGCTTGTTTTTAGTAGAAAATAAATAATCATGTTATGAAAAATGTGACCCCGATGAAGAGGCATGAAGCAAACACTGTATCTTTAAATCTCATATTTTATTGTGATACTTGCAGCAAGTCTGATTTTTTTGCTTTCATTTTAAGCAGTTTTATTTTTTTATTTTTTTATTTTTTATTTTAAAGATAAAAGGAGGGAAACATTAACAGAAATTTTAAGGAGTTTTAAATCTTCCCTTTTAAGGAAGATTTTTAAGCTTTCCACTTAAGATTTTAAAATACTCCATTTTTGCTTCCTTTTGGAGGAGTTTTAAATTTCTTCATACAAATATTTCTTTGATTTTGAAATTGAATAACTTTTTCAAGATTTATGTGTTTCTTTCCAAGATTATTTTGATGGATAAGTGACATTGCATATATTAATGTACATATATATATATATATATATGTATGTTATAGAATGGCTAAATCAGAGAAATTAACATAAGCATTATCTCACATAGTACTTTTTCCTGGTGAGTTAATGTAAAATCTACTCTCAGCAATTTTGATGCACGAATTATATTTTTATTAACCATAATACCCATACTGTACAGCAGATCTGTTGAAGTTCTTCACCCTGTCTGCTGCTTTGTATTACTTCACGGCTATTATCTCATTCCCAGATCTTCCTCCTTACTAACTTTAATGATTTCTTTCACAGAAAAAGCAAAACAAATTTCTGAAATTTTCATTGAACCATAATTGGACAAAATAGCCAAAACAAATTTAAACAAACAGAATAATTCTAGAGACATCACACTACTCATTTTTAAAATGTACCTCAAAGTTACAGCAATCAAGGTGTTATGGTTTATAAGATTTTATATAATTTCTGTTGTACAATGGTGCTATACAATTCTCAGGGATCGCTATTCTGCAATTATTTATTTTAATAGGTATTTTATCATATTATATACTTGGATACATTTTTATGCTGCCCATAGATTTTACCTTTGTCTGAATATCACTTTATGTATATCTATGTTGGATATCTTCCATACAGTCTCACCTACTCATGCTATTGTCATTTTACCTTGATTTCACTCCATCCTAAGCTTTTCTTCCACCACTACAATTTATTTTTAACCCACTATTTCATTTCTAAGAAGCAGCTTTTTAAATTTTATACTGATGGTTTTGTCTTAAACATTTTCATAATGTTGTTTTAGCATTTTATGCATGATGTTACAGTACACACAATTATAAGTTCCAGTTCTTCACAGCTTACCATGTCTACAACATTTGTTGTAGAAATGACTTTTTATCTCGGAGACATAAATATAGCTTGAGATTTTTAAATCTGTGTTTCATCTGTGTGACTTACTTTGCTCAGTGTGCTATTGTTGTATATGTTGTCAGCTAGGGCTCGAAATGTGTTCACACAGAAGAACCCGATGTCCTGTGTTTCCACCCATGCCGGTAATGAACACGCCTTGGTGAGGGTGGGGATTCAAGCTGGAGAAGAGACACAGCAAGTAGAGCAGGCCTCAACCTATAGCCAAAAATTCAATCCTAGTATTCTTTTCTTGTCAACGAAATCAACATTAGTGACTTTAAGCCCATGGGAAATGCACGATTACTGTTTACTTTTTGTTACTGGAAATGTACTGTGTGTGTTTCCATATGCGTGCATATTTGTACATAGTTGTGTTTGATTGTTAGCAAGCACCGATGCCCATTGATGGTAAATATGTATTCAATCTTTGAATTTTCCTATCATTGTTATAGTACAAAGTAATTGTGTGTGAATTTTCTACTGCATGTGATAATTTAATTAAATAATTAATGTTCTTTTATGTTTGTACTTGCCATATTTCTTTTCTCTTTTTTTCCTTTTTATGTAGCTTTTTTCTGAGTGTCATTATTTCTTTTCTCATTTTTTTTCCGTATGGGGGTAAATCAGAATAGGACTATCTATATTTCTATTTCATATCCTATCACTGTGAGTTATGTGTTATTTAAAACTAAAACTATATTTAATTTTCTTCTTTATTATTATTTAAAGTAATGTTATGCATTCTCTTAAATTCTAGTTAAAACAGATGGCTAATTTTTCAGTCTGAGGGTCTCACATCTACAGAACAGCACGTTGGAAAGTTTGGAATTATAGTTAATTGAATAATTGAACCAACTCTACGAGTTGCTGAACCCCGGTATTTGCATCTGTTGCAAACTCTCACAAGTGCATATCAGATGGATAATGCAGGCCTGCATAGTTATAAAAGGAAACTTCAATCTCTATCGTATACTTTACTCTCTGTAGAGGGAACACAAGTGAATTTAAAAACAATCCTATGAAACTAACTGATTTGTTAATAAAAATATTCTGCACCGTGTTGTTTTGTTTTTATATTTGTTGTCATTTTGTTTTCTCTTTAAAATAAAGCAATGAATAAACATGGATGATATATTCTGAGTCACACTCATACCAAATCACAATACTTTAATCATACTGTTAGGCTTTTCATGCAAATTGATTTTGTATTAGATGTAAGGTTTGTAGCAAAAAAAAATGGATATTTTTAAGTAATTACTAAATTAAAATAATTAAAACAATATTGAATTGTTTAAATGATGAAATTACCACTAACAAGTTAGCATTCCTGCATTGTAAGATATTAAATTTAGATTTCTGAGACAAATACATAGGAAGTTTGATGCATTTTAATATGTGTAAGGAAAATTAATATTTTGTCTTTATATCAGTTTAAAATTTATCCAAATTAATTAATGCAAGTGAAATATGACTGGAAATGTGAGAAAAGTAGATTTTTGATGTTTAAAGAGTGGCATGAATAGAGAAAAGCTAAAAAACAACAAAACAAACAGCACTATTGAATTGCTATAAATATGCAGGATAGTATACAGGTATGGAAAATAATATAGTGTTCAATATATTGCTCACAATTCAGTTGATGAACTATTTCAAACCACCTTTCTGTACTTCATTTTGGTTGGTGTGACTAAAACCACATAACCATATGTGCTTTTTCAAGTAAAATCTCATTGGGTCAGTGATTGGACAAACACCATCCCACCTGTGTAAAAACAAAGACTTGTTCCAATAAGATGACTGCTTCAAGTCCACCAGGAAGATCACTTTGCCCCACTGATGGCTCAAGATTTTACTTAGAAAAAATCAAATTACTTTGGGAAGGTAAATATAAAAGAGGTGATACAGGACATGTATAAAATTCTCGGAAGTAGGTAATGATATCTGTGCTGGTAAGAAGAAACTCCTTCATGACATCACTTTCATTTCGTTCTTCCATTTCCCTTTGATGCCATCTGTCTCCCTATGTAAATCCTGCCTTGTATGTGTCTTGTGGCAATAAAGATGCAGAACTTAGACTTGAGTAATTGTTGGATACTGGAGAAATAGAGTTTGTAGAAGATATACAGAAAAAGAAAACAGGGAAGGGCATTCACATTTTTACTCTTATCCTTAGAAGGAAGGGCGGATTCTCTTATAAATGGTCATTTTAAAGAACTATAGAGACATCAGAATTTAATAAAAGCCTGGAATCACAGATACATTAATATCTGCTATATTAGTTAGTAGTAGGTTATTTTGTAATAAGTTCTGTGTTCTTTCCCCCCTGTATTTTCCTATTAGTAGGATGGTGAAAATTATCCTTAAATACACCGAGGGAGAATTAATGCAACTCCTCTTTTGTTTTTGTTTTTGTTTTTCTTCCGGTACCAGGAATCAACTCAGGACCTTGTGCTTGCCAGGCAGGCACTGTGCCGCTGAGCTAAATCCCCAGCTCCCTGCAGCTCTTAAAAGTATTTGAACTTACTGTTCATTACTCACTTAATAAAACTACCCTCTAACAGTTAAATTGTACGCTTTTGGTTACCACTCTATTTGTTTTTATAATAATTTTCCAAGATTATTTCTTCCTTAGCTTGTTTAGCTCTTCCGTTTGCTCAGAACTCATCCTCTTAGACACTAACAAATTGTTCTTATACTCAAACTAAATTTAGTTTCATTTCATTTCTTATTAGGCTTTTAAAAAATGGTTTTTAAAAGCTTAAGTAGGTATTTCTAATTCTTAATATTTTTTTTTCTGCTAGATACTTTTTGAGAGGCCCTTTATACCAGGTGCCATGTTAGGAGTTTCATATGAAGATTGCCAAGTCAGAACGAATTATATATACTTCTATTGCCTGATACTTCAAAATGGAGGAACAGTTGCCATTTTTACTATGTTAACGTAATGATAAAAAAGTAAGGGGAGTTCAAAACTTCAGCAAAATAGCTCTTGACATATTACACAAACAGTTCCAATGAACACTAATTTGATAGTTTAAAATAACTAAGTAGTTACATGATTTAAATGATGAATAGCGGCTCTACAGCAAGCTATCCATGGTTAAAATTATGTTTGTTCTCCTTAAAGCTAAGATACTGAGCATACTGTTTATTCACTTTATACATTCACATTCTCTATCTGTAAATTCAAATTGGTTATAAACTTGCTCTAGCTACAATTTTAAATTTAATTCTGGTACCACAATTTATATACCTTCAATCAAGTGTTTTGTAAGAGTTCAAGAAATGTTATTACATTTATTATTACATAATTTCTTGCCATTTTTTCCAGTTTGCAATCTAGGAATTTTTTTGTTTTGTTTTGTTTTTCTCTGGTACCGGGAACCGAACTCATGACCTTGCACTTGCCAGGCAGGCGCGTTGCCACTGAGCTAAGTCCCCAGCCCCTAAGGAATTTGTTATTTCACAATTTCTCTTCCTGGTTTAGCAACTCAGTGAGGGCAAACAAATATTTCCTTAAATTGATAGAACCAGGATCTAATATACTGTCTGGATTTAGAAGGCATCATACAAATATTTGCTGAGTGGTATTTGATACCAAAGAGATAGTGATATTTACATTATTACATTATTTACATATTGTACATTATTAAATATTTGTCATATTCTGGACTTTCTTTGGTTAAAATTGGAAAGTAAAGACAAGGGTTAATGGGGATAAGCCTCATAATTTGTGTAAAAGAAAATGATACAACCTTCCTATCTGTTTTGAATGAAGTATTTATAAAACTTATGACATAAAAGTGACATAATGAAGATTTGTCAATACTAACAGTAAAAAGTCAGCATTATTCTGTAATATAAAATTGAGTGTGTTCCTTTTCTCTGTGTTAGAATAAATTTTGAATTAAAAAAATCATAATGAATCAAGCAGAAAGACAAGAGGAAAATGATATTAGTCATTTTTACTTTTTAGTCATCAATTTAGTCTTTAATCTTTTGCCTTATGTGGAAACGTCAAATGTTAACCAGGCCAAGAATTCAAATTTTCCTTGTTAAGGATGGGTGGTTGCAAGCTTATTCCATTCATGTTCTTGAGATGCTTCTCTATACATTTTCCTTAACTTACAGTATCAAAGACTTTAGAAAATTTTTCAAATGGAAACTTAGACTAAACAGATTTTCTGTCATAGTGCAATAGTCATACAAATAGACTGTTCATTTACAACCTGCAGACACTGTTCACTCATAGTAGTTATGAAAGAAGGGCAAACTTTCTTTCAGCTGGGACACAGAAACTTCACCTGCAAACATTGTGAACAATTATATAGTCCTGTCTGATTTTCATGGGAGGAATAACAGTACATGATAGTACTGAGAGTATGAGGTACTATATAAATTTATTTCTCAAGGGTATTCCTTAACAGACTACACAACTTTAAACAGATGAACAAATATACATTTGATTACTTGACTAACAAAGCAAATAAAGAATATTCTTCTACTCCACAAATATTTACTTAGCAGTTGCTATTGCAGGCATCATGCTAGTTTTATGTAAAGAATAAACAAGACAAACATAGTCTTGACATTGTGGTGCTAATAGCATATTTCTGAGTTGACAGACATGTAATTATACTATGTCACATGACATTCTAAGTGAAGACAACTATAGTGCACTGGTGTAGCACATTAGGGCATAGCTGTGAAAGGAAGGTGCATAAGATTTTCCAAACAGGAGCCATAAACAATGCAACAGATTGGAAAGCAAGCTGATAAAATAAAATAGGTAAGAGAAAATCCTACAAAATTACTAACCTTGACTTTCACTTTAAGCCCTATGAGGAGTCACTGAAAGATTTTCTGGAGCAAAAAAAGCATGGTTACATTTTGCATTTTTAAAGTTCATCATGAACTCCCTGTGAAGCCTGGATTAAAGGGAAGAAACACCTGAGACACTAGAATTATTTAAGAAGTTGTTAAATTAATCCAGCAAATGAAATCAGCATCCTAAGATTTTAAAAAATATAGGCAAGTCAAAAAATGAAATTTATAATTTCTTGATACAGATTATGATGGAAAAAGCTAGTTTGAATTATGATGATAGAAAATGGAACTCAATTATAGGAGCAATTTCCAAAAGGGAAAATTGTATTCACTTTTGTAATCGTGATTCATGCAGTTTGTACAATTTACAAGCAGATATAGCAGAAGAACTAAAAGAAAACCCTAGATCTGGAGGCAAGAAAGCAGCTCCTATAGCAGACGTGTTTGATTTGAACTAATCAGGGTGTTGTTGAAGCTGACATGGTAAAAGATGACCAGATACAGGAAGTATAAAGTCATAACAGTTCTTGGAAGGAGCTCCGGGGATCAGTCTTTGGCCCATGCTTTGAGGCTGGGGGCCACCGTAAAGCACACTGAAGAAGAAAAAACTAAAAAGTGGCGTGGCCACCAGAATTACACATAAACGATATCAGTGATTAAAGACTTTTGGAAGAAGAAGTGATGGATGACTAGATGTTGGTGTGATTAGGAAAGAGCAGCACTAGGAACAGTGTATTGGGTAAAATCATCAAGAGGCTGCTGATTGTTTCTAAGCAACGTCATTTCAACATTGTAAGGAGATGAGATTCTAAGGAGTTAAGAAACAGTGAGAGGTGCAGATGCGGATAGAAAATGTAACTACCACATGACGACTGTGCAGTTGTTGGAGACAGGAGAGCTTTCTCACTGCAAGCTCATGTGAGCATCTTCCCTCAAAAAGCGACGGCACTGGGAGGTGGGCAGCCTAGGAGAGGTAGTTTTGGTTGAGTCTTTATGAATGGTACTAGTGATCTCATAAAAGAATACCCCCTGCACCTTGAGCTCTCTTAACTCTCTTTTCATATTGTGTACATCCAGTGAGAAGGGCTTAGTCTATAACCTGAAAAAATGTCCTTATGATGGAGACTACTACAAAGCAGCTCTGAGCAGGACTCAAATTAAGCAATTGGCTTTCCATGTTTACTTATGAGTCTGTCCAAGGCCTACGCCTCTTGTCTGGAGGTGGGCGATGGTGTCATAGTAAGTGAACCTCTGTGCATCACTAGTCCCTACTAAGGCCTATAATGGCAGATGAAGCTGGAAAGCCGCGTAGGATAAGACAAGATGACAGCCAAGGACACCTGGATCCACTCTCAGCTAGATGAAGACTGTAGCCTCAGGCATCTCACTCCTGGGTGAGACCTACCTGGAGTTAACACAGCTCTACTAAATTAATATAATGCCTTAACTGCAGAAGTCCTTGAGTGGTTCTGCCCTTCTTGAATACTCCCCGCTCTTGCTCTGATAACTAAATAAATATGGGCCACATACAGAAGGTCTTGGTCTTAACCATTAGAGAATCTCGAACTCTGTGAGAGGGTTTTCGTCTTCCTGGAGCCCTTTAATCATTCCATTTGTCTCTTCTATTTAGCCTTCACCATCCACTCATTTGGGAGATTGTGGACCTGATCAGTCTGCAATAGCTAAGGGATAATATTAACCCAATATCCTTACCTGTATTTGTCTGTTCTTGGCACCCTGATAGAAAAAGTGTAATATATCTTATTGTTTATAAGCATGAAGAAAAAAAGATAATGTCTAATAATGAGTATCTCAGGAAATTCAAGCAGCAGTTGCCACTTTTTTTAAAAAGTCAAGTGACAAAAATACTAATTTAATATATTGGAAAACACACAATTCACTGGATGATTAAATAGATGGCTTTATTCAGGCTGTTGCAAGGGAGGTACTGGTCACTTACAAGAACTACCTCATAGGAAGAAAGGATGGTTGCTGTTTTCTAGATGGGCAAACAGGGGAGACACCTGCAACGGTTAATTTTATGAATCAATTTGGCTATGCTGTGGTTCCCAAATGTTGATCAAATCCATTTCTGCAAAGGTATTTTAAAATTTTAATTACCTTTTAAATTAGTAGACTTTCAATAAAACTGTATCCTTCATATAGGTTTCATCCAACAAGCTGAGGTACGGTAGTCACTTATTCGTAGGGTATATATTCCGAGACACTCAGGATGCCCGAAACTCTGGAAAGTATCCAATCATATCTACCATCTATCTATCTATCTATCTATCTATCTATTTATTTATGTACCTATCTCATAAATTACACACAAGATGAGTTTAAAAGTAATGATTATTAATAAAATGATTGTAAAAATATACTGCATTAAAAGTTAACTGAGTGTCATGTTTCACTTTACAAATCTCCTACTGTGTTTTATTCAGTTTCTTTGTGATTGTGTGAGATGAACTAAGGTGGACGATGTTGACTTCTGTCATAATTTTAAGTTACTACATAAAGGTTATTGGAAGCACTGCAATCCCACCTCACTGATTTCCTAATGGAGACAGACCTGCCTAACTGTGGGTAGTGTGTACACTGCAGATGTTCTGGACAAAGGAATGATTCACAGGCAAGGTGGGAGAAAGTGTATGGCGTGTGATTTAATGAGCTGACTCAAAACATCACTCAATTTAAAACTTCCACATTGTTTACTTCCGGAATTTTCCAAGTAATATTAGGGGCTATTGCTAACCACGGGTGAGTGAAACAGTGGAAGATGAAACCATGGATAAAAGAGAACTACAGTATCCTGAGAAAGAAGCAACTCCTGTCAAGATCACCTTCTCCTTCGTAACTGCAGCCTGAAGCATCGCTGCAGATTTCAGGCTTGTCAGTCAAATAATCAAGACAGCTGACTGTATAAATAACTTTAGCTTTATGTATTTATATTTCCTACACAAAATTCCTGTTATAGAAGATAAATAATGTCAATGACCTCTATAGATTCCTAGGTTTAGACAACTGACATGTGTGTAAACCTAGGAAAATTATTAAGAAGAACAGAACATCAATTTAAATTCAGTTCTCAAGTGCATGGTATACAGTGAAAAAAAAACACAAAGAATTTTAATGTAGAAATTGATTCACTGTACTTTCTTTTTCAGTTTCCGCCTTACATCATGTGGGCAGGATGTAATGACGTTGGTCCTCCTGTGGAGTCGGTGCGTGTGCAGAGCACAGGGCAATTCTTTCCCCTCCCCGTGACCTCCTCTCCTTCCATCTCTTGGGCTCCTTCCCTTTTGCAAAAGTTCTTTCTTCCTGTTTAATATCTGTAGCTGTTTATTTGTATATTGGGTTTCTCACATAAGAAAAATGATGCAATATTTTAGGTTGTGTGCCTAATTTCACTCACTCAACAGGTGCTTCTTTTTTTCTACAAATACTGAAGTTTATCCTTCTTTATGGCAGGGTAGTATTCTGTTGTGTATAAAGATCACACTTTACCAGTTCTTCCATTAATGGACATGTAGGCTGCTTCTCAGATTTAGCTATTGTGAATTGTGCTCCTATAAATACGGATGTACATGTGTCACTGTGATAGGATGTCTTTTCTGTCTTGGGGAAGTTACCTAGAAGGTAAATAACTAGATTAAATAGATTTTTTATTTGTATGTTTTCAGGAATCTCCATACTGATGTGTACAATGGTTATACTATCTTACATTCCCATCTCCTTCAGATGTTATTATTTGATTTCTTAATTACTGCCATTCATTTTGGCATAAGATAGACTCTTAGTATTACTTAAAATGGACTTGTAGTATTACTTTAATTTGCACTTTTATAATGTCCAGAGATGTCAAACATGTTTATGTATTTATCAGTTATCTGTATTTCTTCCGAGAAGTGTCTATTCATTTTAGCTGCCTATTTTTGATTGGGGCTTTTAATTGGGAAAGTTTAACATTTTGAGTTTGAGATCTATTTGCTGTTTCCTTTTTTCTTTTCTTTTTGTTTTGTTTTTTGAAACAGTGTCTGCCTGTGTAGTTCAGGTTGGCCTTAAACTTACTGTGTATCCCTGGCTGGCCTCATATTCAAGGCGATCCTTCTGCCTCAGTCTCCAGAATGCTGGGATTACAGGCATGCAGCACCTTGATTGGTTCAAACTCTACTTTTTACCAATACCACATAGGTTGGAAATCAGGGTATTTCAACATTGAAGAATATCTATCATTTTGTGAAGATATGCACACCAAAAGAAGGTCTCCTAGTGTCACCTACATCTCACAATAAACCAACAAGATAACTTCCCTTAGAATGATTAAGTCAGAGGGGCTGGGGATTTAGCTCAGCAGCACAGTCCCTGCCTGGCAAGCATGAGGTCATGAGTTCGATTCCCAGTACTGGAAAAAAAAAAAATGATCAAGTCACAGAAATGTAGGGGCTGCCATAATTTAATGGGTAAAATCTACCGTAGGTGTTAATGGCTGGTAGCACCTTAAATTTTGCATTAGATCTCAAGTTCAATAACAAAAGCCTCCCTGGTGACATAATTTTTAAGAAAGAATATGATATCAGGTGCAAGTTAATGGATTTAAACTTTAAACAAAATTGGGAACCTTAGAGATCAGCACTGCAAAGCCGATTGTATTAAATAATGAATCACAGAATTGAAGAGCTGGGCGCCTTTTCCTCGTCTTCAGGTGTCTGTCTCAGATGGGAAGCTGTTATGCTGAAGAACATGATAATTACATCAGATAATTATTAGGCGAGTTTCTGTGCCCATATTACAAGTAGAAAAGCCCGGTTTTGAAGAATTAGTGATTCTTCAACTCAAAACCTATCGTAACTAGAAAAACTACAAAAGCCTCTCTAACAAACGCTTTACAGTAGGTAGGATGAAATGATTGGAGAGACAGCCTGCAGTGTTTGCAATGCACAAAACTACTCTTCTTTATTTCATAGTTATGCAGACAAAGCAACGATATCTGTATCCGATGGGAAGAATTGTATATCACCTCAATGAATAGTACTAGGGTGCTTTGAGGCAGCTTCATGGAGCGGAGGAGAGCATCTCATGCGTGGGAAAGAGAGTCAACTTTTTTTTTTTTTTTTTTTTTTTGGTTTTTCTCCGGTACCGGGAACCGAACTCACAACCTTGCACTTGCTAGGCAGGCGCTTTTGCCGCTGAGCTAAATCCCCAGGCCCAAGTCAACGTTTTTTTATTGTTGTTGTTATTGGGGAAAAAAGTGCCACTAAAGCAAAGCGTTTTACATTTTACTAAAAGCTTTAGTTTTCCCGCAAGCCATAAAATATGTCCTTGGTAGAAATAAGATTGTAGGGGATGGGGATTTAGCTCAGGGGCAAAAGCACCTGCCTGGCAAGCACAAGGTCGTGAGTTCGGTTCCCGGTACCGGAGAAAAGCCAAAACCAAAAAAAAAAAAAAAAAAAAAAAAAAAAGATTGTGATGTGCACTTGATGACAGAACGAACCTTGTGGTACAGGTTTTATATATATATATATACATATATATTTTTAAAAAGAAAAAATAAAACAGTATTTCAAAACAAGATAACTGGAGAGTAACAATAATAACTCTACTGTCATCTTTAAAGTGTATTATATGTTCATTAGATACATGTTTAATTTATTTACTTTATTTCTAATGGACAAATAGACATAAAATATATTGACCAGCTGTTTTTGCATCTAGTTGCAACAGTAGAAAGATAATTGCTCAAAGAGAGTGAGAAGTAAGTTTCCGCTTTCAGAGACAGTTGCTAGGAGGATCTATAGCTCTTCCGTTTCATGCGTTCTCCCCTCTGAACTCATAAGCTCTCAACTGTGGTATGGATCCTCTGCAATTTCCTGTGAAAGGAGTCGGGCTCCCTGAATGAGGACAGGCGTACATGAACAATCCCTGATGATCTATAATAAATAGCTGTAATGCAGAAAGTTTTTCTTTCTGTGATAACCCCGGATGTAATTTCATACCAACACCTTAAATCTGAAAATATCACACACACATACACACACATGCAGGCACACACATATCTTAAATTTCCTATGTTGTGAACTTCACTTATACCCCCAGCAACTTAATTCTCAATAGGAGGTTTAGGGTTTCACTGTCTTCTTTTATAAAATGAAAATAGTCTGATTTGCAGTGCTTGTCATTATTGTAATTGTTTTTAACTTAGATACCACAGGAAAAATATTTTACATATTGTAAAATGCTATGTTAATGAAATAGATAATTATTATGTTGAAGAATAAAAATAGTAAGACCTCATGTCGTATTCAAAGGAGGGCCAATATCTAAAAAAGAGTCAATGTAAAATATATTTTCAAGCCTTGTAAGAAGTGGAAAAAACATGAAGTGAAAAGAAATCCAACATAAATTTGATTAAAACCTTTTATTTGTTTAGAAAAATTTAATATGATATTTGGAAACAAAAGAAATGTTCCTTTCACAGCATGAAAAAGTGAATTCTATTCTAGAAACCATGTGGTCTAGAAAATAAAAGGACACTTGTGGCAACATTTCCTTTTCCTTTAAATCTGAGACGGTAGACTTAGTCTACCGTCAGCTAAAAGTAGTCAGCTAAAAACCATCTTTTATTTATTATTTATTTATGATTTTATTTATCTCATATTTTGCATAAAATATATTGAGGTTCAGTAAGAAAAATTACTTTTTTCTGTAACATTCGATTGTTGCTTTTATGGACACTTTGGTAATTTTATTGAATATATATCAGGAAAATATCCTTTAAATTTTTTCTTAATGCTGATCTGCTAAACTATATAGATAGATAACCAACAAAATTCAAACTGACTGTGACGGTACACCCAGGAGAAGCCAATGGCAGTAAATGCAAGGGCATATTCTGTAGAAGTGGTCTTCTAAAAAATGTGTTCACAAAATATAGTGGCATTAACTAAATAAACACAAAAATTTATTTAAACGTAAAAATTATTTGTGTTTCTATTTATATACTTTTAAATTCCCTAGGCTTCAATTTGTGCTTCATTTGTTGACTATTAAGGAAAAATACCTTTTCTTGGTTTTGGTTTTTTTCTGGTTTTTTTTTTTTGTTTGTTTGTTTTGCTTTTTTTTCCTGTACTGGGAATCGAGCTCACGACCTCCCACTTGCCAGGCAGGCGCTGTGCCGCTGAGCGAAATCCCCAGCCCAAAAAATACCTTTTCTTCAATCTTGTTCAGATTTGCCTGGACTATCATAAGTATTTTTTTTTTTTAGTTCAAATTCAGTTTCTATATCAGCTGAATAAATTACCTGGGAATAAATTTATTTATTCATAACAAATAGTGAAATGACATATATTTCTTCACTAAGTAGATAAAGAATTAGGTGGTACATTGTCTTAAATTTTAAAATCCATTGATAATTTTAGTGGAAAACATATTTAATTAGTCAAAAATCTAACATTCTAATTGTTTTCTTTTAATGTATGTATAGGTACACACAGTGTGCTTAAATTTTGATTACTGAAATTAATGAATGTGAGCATTTGCATTTGCATTCATGAAAAATGAGCATTTAATGCTATTTTTTATAAAGCTTATTTCAATAATTTGAGTTTTATGTATATCATGTTCAAAATCCAAACCAAACACAATGTTTTGGTGAGTTTTCATATATGGAATGTAAATATTTTGCTTAGTACTATTGTATAAATGATTGATGTCTATGTAAATTACCTACCCAAAAGAAGTACAAAGAAAGTATAGGGGAAGGAACAGGTAATTTATTTTCAGAACACTGGGTGTTTCATAAAACATAAAGTACAAAAAGTCAAATTGTAGTAATGGATGGAACAGATTTATCCCTAAAGTCTGTAGCATCAAATATAGTTGGAAATTGCCTAATATTCTAGTTTAAATTTCCACATTACCAAAAACTACTACTGGTCCAGGGTAGATCCATCTGTCTATTCCTAGAACAAACAATAAAACAGAACTGCTAGATACTGCTTGTTTAGAAAGGAGAAAACCCCAAGATAAAAAAAAAAAATTAAGCATAGAATTAAGTATATTCTGTTATAGATTTCCGTGACAAGGAAGAAGAGAGAAAGAACCAAGTTTGTTTACACTATTCACTTGGTAGTACATCTGTGGAAGAGAGTTTACTTCACTCTTCCAACTTCTCTAGGAAGGAAAAGAGCATATTCATTAGGGACCCTTCATTGGTCTCATTTTCTGAGACTAGTTTGAAATGGATATGCTGACAAGACTTTAATGATCACCTGAAAAGCATTAGACTTGTCTGTAATATGTGGGTGTTTACCAAATTAATACTACAGACTTCACAGTACTGGTGATACTGAGGTACACACTGCTGCAATGGACTATGATTATTACTGGTTGTTAATCCTGCAAACAGTGTATCGTAATTTTATTACAAGCCTGAAACCTAATTATAAAATATTTATTAATTCTTAGTGTACAATTCTAATAGATCTTTTCATTTTAAGACACTGTCCTAACAAAAAGTTTTTCTGTTTTTAAAGTATAATTTTCAAAGTTTTATGTGAAATATTTCAAATATTGAAGTTGTATTTTTTTCCCTTGTAGTAGGGGTAAATAAATATGATTTTTGCATTTTTATGAATCTCCATGTTCTTAATGACTTCAGTATGAAGTGCTAGTGTTTGTAACCTGCCTTGTTGCTTTACATTCACAGAGTGTATTCATTCTTCCTCTGACAACTGATAGGGTCTTTCTGTTTGTACATATTTCTCTCCCTCACACTCTCTCTTCTCTCTTTTGTCTCTCTCATAAATTATCATAAAATAAAACTTATCAGTTAACCATTCTATCATATTCCTTTATATGGCATTTAAAATACCACAGCTATCACAACCATTTATTCTAAAATTTTCACCACCCAAAATAGAAACTCATTATCCAGTCCCTCCCACCTCCCCATTCTCAGTCCCTGTGAATAGAAATTTTCTCTGAGATTACTTAACTATGAAAAACTTTGCAACATTTGGGAGATGCTTAAGATACATTTGGGAGTACCCTAAGAATAATTCACATTTTAAGATAAATAAATAAGCTGTTTTAAGGTGAAATAGCAAGCTCATGACAACTCATTAACCTTCAGATAAGAGTAGAAGAAAATACCTCAGAACATAAGCAAAAACACAGTTAAGTACTGATAAAAGATCAAACAGTGTTCTTGGTGATGCCAAATGCTCAGAAAGAAGACGTATTGTTTCCTTTACCCCGGTGCTGCCAAAGATGCTCAGCTTTGCCTGCCTTTTCTTTTTTTTTTTTTTGTTTTGTATAGCATTAATAAGTCTATAGTAACAGTAACTTTAAAAATTTTCTCCACTTACCTTTATTACATGCTGTAGCTAAACTACTTTAAAGGTGGCAGAACCATTAATATTATCAATATCAGGAAAGAAGTGATGTCAACTGCAGTCCACATCCTTTGTCTTTTCATCCTCAATGTACATGATACTATGTTTTAAGCAGATGTATTATTTTTTTTATTTTAGAAATAAAAGGAGGAAAATACTAACAGATCGACAACATTTTACAAAATAGCAAAGGATCAGTACAGACATTACAGAGTTACAAACAGAGTGGTAGGGAATTAACAATGCTTATTGTATTACATATTGATATCTTCAATGTAGTTTCTCATGAAAACATATATAAGAAAGTTTGAAAATAATAAATAAAATCACTTAGGATTGGATGTTGCAAATTGCACAAAGAGCATACTCCTGATGTGAAGATAAAATAACTTGTTTAAAACAAAATTCATAAGATCACTGTTTAAAATC
The DNA here is from genome assembly GCF_000276665.1 of Chinchilla lanigera. Taxonomy (NCBI): domain Eukaryota; kingdom Metazoa; phylum Chordata; class Mammalia; order Rodentia; family Chinchillidae; genus Chinchilla; species Chinchilla lanigera. Next base: position 4,878,331 of record NW_004955472.1, on the reverse strand, counting down.
AAAGAAATTGCCTTAATTGATTAAAAGTCATGTCAGTTTTAGCATTTTCACTTTCTGGAGGAGGAACATTAAAATGTTACTTGAAACAGAATAAACTTGTATCTAATTTGTTTAGAAAAAGAAATTTCTAAATAACAAATTATAACATTAAATCTTTGGAAATGATATCAATATGATCACAGTCCTTAGGAAAAGGCATAGATAGGAAGAACTCTGATTAGTTTGTATTTCCAGTAATACAGAAATGAAAAGCCAGAATGTGAAAGCATTGGATTATTTCCTTTTAGAAGTATGCACAATTTGGAGGCAGAAAAATTCTGCATGCGTTGTTATCACTCAAAAAAATGTTAATCAGCCTCATCCATTTCTCCTTGCTCTAATTTCTTATTTACTGAAGTGAACAACAGGTTTGGTTGTCTAATATTCTGTTGGGGTTTTAGTCATCAATACATAAATTTCAAATGACTTTTGGGATATTGTGTGGACATGTGTGCTCATGGAACTTAACAATTCTGTTGGAAGAATAACGTTTCCAAACTCAAGATGGAGGTTGTTTCTTTTTCTGGTGTATGTGACTGGGAAGTGTACGGACTTGATGGCAGTTTACACACAGAGCAAAGGACCTGTATTTAGTGATAAGAACATCTTTGAAAGCAAAATTGGAGAGATCTGCTTTCTCTTGGGCATGGGTGACTTCTGGATTTTAAGATGCTTCTAGGATATATTGCTTTTAGACTTCAAAGCTATGTAAACTACAAATTCTCTTCCTATTTAATCCTGTTTGAATTGGACTTTTGAGTAGACAATTGCTTCCTGAAGGATAAACTTGCTACAGCAGAATTTTAATGACTTGTCTAGAAGAAAATCCCATTCTCTCCTTTCTCCTTCTCTTCATGGGATACAGTGTGCCAAAGCTCTTGCTGAAAGTCAACTGTTAGTTTTTGTTTATTGATTTTCTTTACAAAGTACGATGGATTATACACAGCTCCTGATTTACTTATTCATTCATTCATTCATTTTTATTTGTTATTTATTTTTCATGATGGGATCTCACTGAGTGGCTAAATGGTCCAGGTTAGTCTTAAGCTTCCAATTCTCCTGCTTTAATCTGTCCAAGTGCTAGGATTCCAGGCTTGTGGCCCCAGGCCCTGTTGTCACGTTTACTTGTTTTTTTTTATTTTAAAAATTTAAAAAACTGGGGCTGGGGATTTAGCTCAGCGGCAAAAGCGCCTGCCTGGCAAGCGCAAGGTTGTGAGTTCGGTTCCCGGTACCGGAGAAAAACAAAAAAAAAAAACAAAAAAAAAAATTTAAAAAACTAACAAAGCAACAATGAACACAAAATTCAAACAGCACAAAAACAACAAAAATGATACTTATATAAACGTATACATACGTCCTGGTCAATATAATCTTAGTTTAAATAAGTTATTAGACAAAACTGTGGTAACACTATTATCTTTTCTTAAACTTTTATTCGACATGTTTACCACAGTAGTGGCTCCCTCACTGGAGGGAGATGGAACATGCACACAGGACGTTTCAATTCTCTCCGTCTTACCCTTTCCCTCCCCTGCCTTGTCTTTGTTCAGCATCAGATTTATATGACCTTATAAATTTAATTATCATATATAGAGATTATAAGCCAGACTAATAGGCCAAAGAACATACAAAATTGTCATTGCTTGATTAAAATACCTTTTGTTCTCTCCATTTATTCTCCTTTATTTCATACTTCATTTATATATCTAAAGTAATATATAATATAATATATATGCTATATATAATATATAATAATACTTATCATCCAAGAATTTTCTCTCTGTCTCTCTCTCCCCTTCATATATATATACATATATATTTCAAAAAATGTTTTAGTAGAATGACAGGGAAGATATTTTAAATCATGGGGATTTGTTCCCTCACTCATAAAATGAGACAGCGAACCATACAATGAGCTACTTTTTGCCAGGAGAAAGTCTTAAGTATATATTAGTTGTTGCTCTGACAAATCTTGGGAACCTGATCGGTGGCAGCTCAGATGTTTGCTTGCTCTTTTTAAGCAAATTCTTGGAATCCTAAGAGACTTCACACACTTCTTAGTCACACTGATTCCAAACACAAGGGAAATATTTTCTCAAGTGTTCTTCCCTAGGAAACACATTGTCTTAGTCATTTTCTGTCTTCAGGACACATTACCTGACACCTACAACTTCAAAGAGATGTTTATATGGGCTGATGGTTTGCAGGGGCTCAGTCCATGGCTGGGAGTTCCAATGCAGGACGGCGTGGTGGAAGCCTCTGTGGGAGGAAAGTGGCCCAAATCATAGTGGCCAGGAAACAGAGAAAGAAGGCATGGGGAGGGAGACCTGCCCTTCCTGGTCTGGCCCCCAATGAACTGTCACTTCCAACCAGGACCTGCCTCCTAACAACACATTCAGTGATGGATTTAGCAATGGATAAACCCACCGATTAATATAGCAACCCCAAGATCAAATCACCTTACAAAAGCCCGACTCCTGAACACTTGCAGTTTCTAGGGACACTTAGATCAAAACCATAACAAACATGTTTAAAATATATCGCCAAAACTCTTAACTGAATGCCCCAAGGTATTCCTTTCAGGGTCGACAACTTCTCAGAGTACAGAGTACAGAGACAAAGTTGAGCACGAAGAGTAAAGGAAGGAAGGCAAAGCTGAGTTTTCCAGGGCTGCCATAACGAAGTACCATAATTTGGATAATTTAAACAACATAAATTTATTTTCTACTAGTTCTGGATTCTAGAAGTTTGAAATCATGATAATATCAGGCCTGGTACATTCTGGGGTCTATTAGACTGCACTCTGTTTAGGAAAACTGGAATATAGATATCTAGGAACCACAGTATAATTTAATCAAAATAGAGAGAGAGTTGACCTTCTAGGATCCTGACCTAACAGTTGAGCCACTTGAAAGAAAATCCAGAGGCCGGAGATGGATGCTTTCTTATGCTGTCTTAGTCTGCCTCGACAAAGCAAACTGCCATAGGAGAGACAGGGTCAAATGGCGAGAGATACTAGGTACCCACAAGAAGTTCAGATCTCAGTTCTATGATTTCTAGTAAAGAAATCCTCCCAACAGCCAATGAGAGGAAAGAAGAACCCTAAGCCTTAGTTGCAGTACCAGCCCCAGGTGACCTCTTGATTTTAGTCTTCTTCTGCATAGTACTCAGTTAACCTTTATCTAAGCTACTAACTTATGAAAAGAGTGAAATAACTTTGTATACTTTGGGATATAAAAGTATGGCATTAGAGAGTTCAAAAGCACTAATACAAAAGGAAAGAAATAGGTAATGAATACTTATGTATGAAATGTCATAGCTCTTTGAAAATAGAGTTTTATATCAGACACGCATATACATTCTACAGCAAACACTATATATTTAGTGTATTCTAATAAGCTTTCAGATATATTATATCATAGAGATATTATACAGATATATAGAATTTAGTATGTGAAGAAGAGGGCTCAGATAAATCTGGATTTTTGCCACATAAAATGTATTTCATAATTATGCATATGCAAATGATCTGAGATGATGCATACTCACATGTAAATACCACTAAACTTTGAAACTGCTTAAGCAGTTGGAATATGAAAGAGAAGAAGAAAGCACCAATTATTAGTTTACCATGAACTTGCTACCACAGGTAAGGGAATCAGAGATATGTTCCCAAGGATAATCAAGTAAATCTCATGGAAATTAACTTGTAGTGATAAATAAATAGCTGAAGTGATGCTAAAGAATAACATGAAGTGGAACAGTTGCACTCTTTAATGAGCCGGAAAGGAAATGCTACAATTGTTTGTAGTCAAATAACCTAAGTAAAATATTGTCAGCTAAAAAATAAATGTGTAGAATTTTGAATAATGCCATTACTATTTGCTCAAAATAATGTATAATTTTAAAAATGCACTATATGAAAAGTATTAATATTCAAAATATTTGAATACTTAATTCATTAGCTTTCAAATAATTATTGATTCTTTTAAATTTGATATAAATATTATCTTATCACATACCTATACAAATATATATGCAACAAACTAATAAAAATATTATACATAATTTGGACAAGTTATCCGCAATCAGTATTTTGAAGAGCAGCTTTGCATATGGCACACGCATTATACACCCACATTTTCAAGCCTTTTCCATCATTTACTTTTAATATTGCACAGGGAGCATATCAGTCACATTCCTGTCAATGGGACAAAATACTCAGCAGCCACAACATAGCGAAGAGAGGTTCATATGACTCACAGTTTCCAGTGGTGCAGTTCAAGGTCAGCTGGCTTCTGCACAGAAACAGCATGGTGGAAGCGCCTGGCGGAGGGGAGGAGCTCATGCCACGGCAGGGAGACAGGCCTGGGGCAGGAAGGGAGGGGGAAGGAGAGCAAAGACTACTGAAGTGTGTCTGGAGGTCAGCAGTAGAGGAGATATGAGAATGCTTTTTTTTTTTTAATTTAAAGAGAATAGTAAAAAAAGAACAGTGGCAAAACACAAACAAAACAAAGCAAGGACATTAAAAATGATATGGTGTTTCAAACCAAGTGATAGAATTAACAGTGGTTGTCAAATTACATATTGTTATCATCAGTGAAGTTGCTCAGATTGTCAGATGGAAGAATGGAAGATTGATCAAACCATTAAAGAGAATAGGAAAATAATAATTAAAAGAAGACATTAGAAGCAATACAGAGTTTCACTAGACAGAATGGTAGGAATTCACCAATGGTTATTATATTGTATATTGTTATGTTTATATTAGTTGCTCAGATTACCAGATATAAGCATGCAAAGTTGGTGAAAGTCTAAAAAAATTAAGCATTAATTGTTCCTTTCAATTAACCACCAGACTTCAGCAGTACAGTTATGCCAGCTATCCTTCTATATACATATATATATGTGGTAAAACCACTATGGAAATCAGTTTGGAGATTCCTCATAAAACTAGGATTAGAAGTCCCACTTAACTCAGCTATTCCCCTTCTGGATATTTTTCTAAAAGATCTGAAAACATCATACCACATTGATACATGTGCACCCATGTTTATAGCATTGCAATTTGTCATAGCTAAATCTTGGAAACAACCTAAATGTCCATCAACTGAGGAATGAATAAAAAAGATATGGCATTTTTACACAATGGAGTATTACTTATCTATAAGATGATTAACTCAAGGCTTACACAGGTAAATGGATGCAACCTGAGACCATACTCATAAATGAAATAAATCAGACTGACATGTAAATATCATATTATCTCCCTAGTGAAAGAACATGAAATAGTAAATAAAACCCAAAATGTACAATAGATAATATGAAAGGGAAAGAAATTGCTGAAAGGAAGGAACAACTGGGATGAAGGAGAGGAAAATTCTTGTATTGGAGAAAATAACCGTTTTGGGACACATTTGGAATGTTGAGCTGACAATACAGAAATAAAATGACCATTATTAGCAGAACCTTAATATGTTACATGACACAAAATGTTTATACTATTCTACAACGTGTGTGTGTTTTACAAATACTGTCATTCATATACACAAGCCTTTGCAGTTTTGACTGGTGTGGACAAGCCATAATTTTATCAGCAGTCTTCTTATTGGTAAACTTCTGGACAAAATTAATCTAAATTCAAATGATGCAGTTAACTACTGTATACACTCACCTATGTGTATAGCGATAATTACTCATGCCTGCAGTTACACAGATATTAAAGTAAGTGTATACAGGATCCATATTCCATTATTTCACATTTTCATTCTGCACTTTATGTTTTGATTCTTGGATTTCTTAGTTTTGTTTTTTTCCTCTAAATAATGCCTTTTTTGCATTTAGTCTTAGAAATACAGGCACTTCAGCCAGGCATGGGGGCGCACACCTGTAATCTCAGCCCTCGGGCAGCTGAGGCAGGAGGATCGCTGGGAGTTCTAGTCCAGTTTTGGCTACAAAGTGAGTTTAAGGCCAGCCTGAACTGCATAGTGAAACCCTGTCTCAAACAGACAGGAAAAAAAAATACAGGCACTTCTACATTGTGCAACAAAGGGCGCCAAGATAAGGAGAAAAATTACCTATTTCATAAAGTACTGAAAAGCAGATACTACACTTCAGAATAAAACTGCTTTCATAATTATTTTAAGGAGTGTAAGCTATCCAGATGTAAGAAATTATACCTTGTAAAAATAAACCTTAAGATTTATAAGTCTGTAGTTAATTCCTACCACTTCATTGCCATAGTAATTTTTTTTTAGTCGACAATGAAGTTTACCAAAAGAATCATTAGTTATCTTTCATAAGCCAGAAAATGGTGACTGGTTTATACCTTCTTGTCATATGCAGGGCATGTGGAGAGATAGGATCATGGAAATCGGCAGTGAAAATATGGAAAGGTTAAAGTTAATAGGAAAGTAAGTGCAACAAATCCAGATATATTGAAAAAATTCCATATAATTTAAAACAGTTATATTCCTGTTAAGAGGGAAAATTCTTTATACACTTTAAAAAAATCAATATTTTCAAAGTCTAAAAAATGAAGTTGATAATTCCTTGTATAAGTTTGATGTAATCAGTTTGACTTTATCAATTTTTAATTGACTTTCAGAAGTATGACACACTGATATTTCTTCCATATGAGCCTATTGATATTTGTGAATATTGTCGCAGTTGTTTAAACATTTTATATTATACCACATAATGTATTAATACTATTAAAAGTAATGAAATGTAAATTAAAGGCATTATTAAAATTAATAATACTTAAATGTTTTAAATGAAACAATCTTAAATTCTATATGATTTGCTCCATTTTTGCTAAAAGTTATACTAGACAATTGGGTCTACATATTGTAAAAATTGCACAACTGTCATCCCATTCTGAAGAGATGGTATTGGCAACCAATTAAATATGTAACAGTGTTGGAATTATGTAGGATATAAAGATCACTCTTTATAGAGTAAACAATTTATTTCATGATTCATAATTGCATTAGTATTAGTTTACATACTTGCACATGATAGGATATTGCCTCATCACAAGGCAGTGGATGAAAAACTTAGCCTTAAGACTGTGTTTGATTTTGAACAACTCTTCTGGTTAATGTTTTATCAGAGATGGGAAACAGGCATTGTAGCATGAAGACACAGAGGTTATTAATACATACTACCATATTTATATGTCTCTAAAATTAGCTAGATGGCTAATATACACATACAGAGACTCATTTCATAAAAAGTCACTCTCCATTTTTCCACAATCCATACAAACAACCAATTTTCCATAAATAGGAAATAAAGGATATGTCTCTGCATAAATCCAGCAAGATTTTTATGGAAAATATGAGTGTGTTTATCTTTGTGAAACAACTTAAGTTAGATACTATTTTTTCAGAAATTAAAAGGTGGCATGTGGTAATTCAGTAAAATACAATAGGATAGAAGCTAAGGCATAATTCTTTGAGAAAATATATTGGACTATGCAAGAAAAGAGATAAAATATGCGCTGAGATATTCCTCATGAGTGTATCACAAGGTAAGCTTTCTATGTGTCAAGTTGGGTCACATATAGAAAGAGATTAAGGAATATTTAAACATTGGACCAATACATTTATGAAATATTTTTGTTGAAATAGAACATCCACACTGAAAATAGTAATTACTCTTCTTTGGAGCTATTTAAGTCTACTACCATATCTTACTCATCTTCATAAACTATCTTGTATGCTAGGGTCCCCCTACTAGATTTTATAAGCATTAAACATGATTTTTTTCTTTTTTCCTGTATTTTTCTTTTCTTATGCTATCAATAAATTTTAAAACTAGATTTATCTCAAACTAAACTCTCTAGGTAGAGTTTATTTTTGTAATAGAAATGATTTGTTGTCATTTTAATCAACATTTCTCATTTTTCTAATTTGCACAGCAGTAATACCACCTGTTAGCCATTTTACCAAATAATTAAATAATTTTACACAGCATACAATTCGTTAATACTCTTTGATATGTAGTAAAAATAATATTTTGTCATTTGACTAGATTTTAAAACTTTACTGTTAATTGAATTATTTTTTCTTGAAACCTATTTCATTCCAGGTAGTACAAAATAAGGCTAATCGTTATATACCTAAAGTAAAATTACCCCATGGTAATATTCTAGCCAGAGTCTAATACAATCACTTGAAAACGTATGACCTTCTGAAATTGATTAGCGACAAAATTTATATTTTTCTTACCCATTTAGAGGAATGAAAATGTAACAAAATTGGAAATGATAATTCCACTGTTCTAAAGACAACAAGCTTTGTTGTCTGTCAATAAAGTAACATCTATTCATACTATACACCAAAACAATATGAAAATAAGAGTGAAACATCACGTAGAAGATGGGGTGTTGCAATATTGAATGTTTTCAGAATGCCACAACCATGTTTTTATAACTATTTGTACCAAAATTATTTTTGAAACAGCACAAAATGATACAAATTAAAACTTATTTCTCCTAAAATACTTACTGTAAAGATAATTATTTTATTGTAGCCACTCTTTCAGCATGAAAAAAATAGTAAATTACTTTGATGTGTATTTAAATACACTTTTGAGATAAATGTACTTGTACTAAAATGCACCCATTTTTCATCCGCTGTGTAATGAGTGTTCACTCACTGTGCTTGTTAATCGCTAGACTGTCGACTTGCTGGGGACACCCTGCTGAGTTGATTCGGCACAGTACTGGCCATGGAAGACCCACCTGAGGAGCCTGTGGTTGGAATGGTAAGACGGAGGAGGGAAGGATTACTCGCCACCTTCCCTTGACAGAGCTGTGTTGCTGTTGATTTTCATTCTGACCAGTTTCCTTTGGAGAAGCTGCAGCTGTTCTCGTAGTCTTGGTCTTCCTGGAGGACGGCTGCTGTTAGCTTGGGAGAAGCCCTGATCTTCACCCTCACCTTCCTCCTGGTTCACAGCACAGGTGCTTCAGCTCTTAGCACTGACCTCTGGCCTGCAGACTCTCGAACCTCCAGCACTGGACACTGCTGTGGGCCCCAGGCCTTCAGCTGGAGTCTTCAGATCTCTACTGCATCGACAGATCACCTGCATATTCTACATTTCACTCTGTGGGTAGATAGTGTCAGCTAGTCTTGTAAATTTCTGTGTCCTTTGTTAAATCTGTTTGTCTTGCAGATACTAATACACTCATACAGCCACAAAGCCAATCGACCACAGGTATTTTGTGACTCCATGATATCTGCTTATGACACTTTACAATCAACCTCAGCTTACCACTCTAGAATTTTATAAAAAATGAACCACAAAACGTACACTCTTTGTGTATGCTGCTGGTTGCTCAGTCCAATATATTTAGATTAAAAACTTTTTTTAAAGAATAATTATTTAACATACTATACTGAAAAGCTTTGTTAAACATGATAACGATTGATGTACTTCTTTCTGTATTCACCATAAAAATTGTCTTTGGGCATCTAAAGACCAATTTGCCAAGAGCAGAATGAGAGAAGTGTGATTACAATTGTTCTTGACTGTTCCAGAGAATATGCTGGGACTACTGGGTGAAGATTCAGGGCAGAAGAAATGATGTTAGCTCCACAGAAAATAACCTATTTTACTTTCCCCTTTTCAGCCTACTGGATAGTATCCACATACCTTCAGATGTCATCGTATTTAGTGGGAAAAGAGAATACTCACCACTCTTACAATTCCATGGCTATTTTATATCTCACAAGAACAGAGTTGGTCTGTAGGAGAGTTGTCCATTTCTACCAAAACTACAACACGAGATCTGGAAAAATAACTCACGTATGAACTAGGGATAATGAGTATTCATTCTATGATTTGAACCCATAGTGAGAAATTTAAATCTTCATGAAAATGGTGACTACTTTGTAGCTGGCTTTTGCCATGCTATTAAATAAACCTTGGCTGACCTGCTCCATAGGTTTGTGCCTAAGTAACAGGCACTTTGCTTCTGTTCTCCATAAGCGAGAAATGCTCCTACCAGGACGAAGAGGTTTTCTTATTATTAACCATAACTCTGTATGCAAAAAAGATGGTGCAGAAGCTTAACTTTGTTTAAAAGATGCATAAAACATTGTGCTGTGTCCAAATTTTTCCTTTCCATTAAAGGAGTTGAGATATTGGATTTTTGTTCAAGAAGACAGAAGTATTCTTTCCATCCTAACAAAGCGACTTCCAGGTGAATGGTTGGATATATAAATTGAGAATATATTTACATATAAATAGCATAAATAGAGAAGGATATTGGGAAGAAGATACAGAGCTCAACTTTGGACACACTGAGACCAGGGTGTCTAGACTCACCATGAAATTATACTGAGTAGGAAGTGTCTATGTGGCTCGAGATGTCACAGAAGGTTTGGGAAGACGTGCACACACTAGGCAAAATAGTTATCATAGAGCCAAAGTAGAAAACATCTTTTACTGTAGAGCAAAAGCAAACTGGGAGGGCATCTGAAAAGGGTTGCCAGCTTATGACTTGTATATTCACAAAAGGGCTACCTCATTAAAATTATCAGTATAAACACAACTAAAACCTTTTTAAGGCATTTTTATGGCCAGGGATATAGCGCAGTGGCACAAGCACCTGCCTGGCAACCTGAGTTCAATTCTCAGTACAAAAAAACAACAAACACAAAACAAAAACAAAAACAAAAAACCAGACATTTTTAGAGGGGAACTAATATTTTGTCCTGGGGCAAGAAAATTCTGCCAATCTAAGGAGATTCATTGGTTTGCTGAGCCTTCTTGTGAGCACTAAGGAAAGAAGCCATGTGCAGCTTGTTGACACACTTGGGAAAAGTACAAACAGCTGAGATCCTGTTTACCTGGACGAGCACCATGGATGGCGGGAATGCTATGAATCTTATGTAACTCTAATTGCTCGTATCCGTATCAGAGTGAATACAGCCAAGGTGGGCCAGGCACTCAGGCCTCTCTATTGAAGGGAGACAAGAGCCTCATAGCCCTCCACATTTTAATCTAAATCTGTAACTCTTGTTTTTCATCTTCATTGCCTCTCAGTTAGATACAAGCTCATAGGCTGGCTCCTATAGATGGTGCCCAAACAGGGACCTGGCAAAGGAAATTCACCTGGAGGGAAAGTGAGTCAGTGACAGGGACTTCCACAGCAGAGAGGTGCTGGCTGGCAAAAGCAAACAAAAGAAAAAGAAAAAGGAACATGAATGTATGTGGTAGAGTCAGCCATGATAATGGAGCAGAATTCATTGATTGACATACAGTGTTAGGTTTATTTGCTAGAAATACTGTTGTACTAGTTCATTGCTCAAGTTAGTACTCAGCTGATTTGTTATCTCTTGCAAGATGTTATCAAACATAATCCTTGGTTTCCTTAGACAGGTATGTTTGGTGTAGAGAGTTGGGATAGAGTGAGAGAGGGTTTGGAACATGCTCATACCTGGGGCTTTGTTATATCCCCTGAAGCTTTCTCTGCATGGAGCATGGTCTATGCAGTACTCTGTCCTTTAGCTGCAGGAGGCATCCCATACTTAGTGCACCCTTGAGAGAGGGTGGGGGTGAGGGTGAAGAGCCAGGGTCCCCTTCTCTTCCTCCTCCTCCTCCATCTATGGTTGAGACAGAAGTAGTATCTCCTTATCAAAGATTGATCAGACAGGATGCACTTAAATCCCATGTTATGAACAATGGTGTTCCGCAGCATTTCGTGTTGGACTGGCTGGAGCACACTGTAGGAGCTCTGTACTTACCTCCTTTAGATATTAAGCATTTGGCTAACGCTACTTGTCTGCAGGGCAATACTTAACTTTTCATGTTAATTCTTCTTCTTCTTTCTTTTGTACCAGGAATCAAACTCAGGGCTTTGCACTTGCCAGGCAGGCTCTGTGCTGCTGAGCTACATCCCCGGCTCTTTTCATGTTAATTTTCAAGAGGTAGCAGCTGCAAGAGTGAGCGCTTGAGAAAGCTCAACAGAATCAGGCTGCAGGACACCTGAAGATTCCCGGAGAAATGTTTCTGGGAACAGGCTCGTACTCAGGTCTAATCTCACAGTTAACCCTTCCAGGCCGGGCTTAGCAGCAAAGCGCTCTCAGAGTGAAATGAGCCTGTGAACAACTCCGGAGGACAGTGCTCCCACTCATCCTTTTCACACGTTCTTCAAGGCCCAGGAGCCTTATGCCCAGCTCCTAGCCAGGCTGCAGGACGCTGTGGGATGGGAGATACTGCGTGTCCAAGCAGCAGAGATTACTGTTGTGTTGCAGGTGGCTTTTGAGAATGCTGATCAGGACTGAACAGGAGCACTAGGGGCCACTCAAGTGGCTAAAAATCTTGGGAACCGCTTCAAAGTATGGGAGATGTGGGTACCGAAGGTCGTGAGTCCTCCATGGTGGGCCAAGCTATGTTTGGGCTGTGATTTCCAAAATTACTGGGAGACAGTTGGATTCATCCAAAATTAGGAATATCTACATATCAGCTAAGCCGTTGATATAAAATATTTCAAGGAGATCGAGATTTAAATTCTCCCCAGACCCCCACACCTGAGGCATTTAAAGTGCACTAATAGAAAGTGCTTTGCAAATAGACAGGTGTTTCAAATTAGTCTGACTGCGCCTTTTATGCTGAATAAACTGCCTGCTCCTCACTCTCCCATTGGGTTTTTTAGGCACCTACTGAATGGTTTTATCTGCCCAGTCAGCTTTCAAGAGCATAAGAGGAGGGACTGAAGGCACACCTCAGAGGCAGGGAAATGGGGAGGAATTGTTACTCTGCTGGCATGGGGCTGGACTTGCATGTCATTGCAGGAAACGGACCCATGGTGTGGGTGCGTTCCAGGAGAGAGCAACCTCGGACAAGTCCTCCCATGAACTTTCCCTGGAAGAGCTCGACTCTGCTCTCCTCACCAGTGAACGCTTGCCCTTGGACAATAACTGAAAAGGACTTTTGCTAATGTTAATAAATTATATAATACTTTATAATATGGCATTTCATTTTATTCTTATCAATTCATTAAACCTGTTGATTATATATTTGAAACACATATACTCTGTGCTAGAAGCTTATTAATTATATTTTCATTAGTAATGAATTTTCCAGAACTTAAAATTATAAAATACTGTTTCAATTATATAAAACTGAATTATAATGAAATGTTACAAATTAAACATATGGAATGCATTAAATGTTAAAGTTTTACTTTCAGTGATTACATTATGACTAAATTGTCAAAGTGTAATGAGTTAGATGTTCAACTTAAAAATTATAAACATAACAATATTTTAAAAGTTTGAAAACTGGAGATACTAAAGGTAACATAAAATTTAATAAAATAGAAAGAACAGGATCAAAGATATCAGTAAATCAAAACTGTTGTAAAGATTATTGATACAGATATATTATTTTCAGATTAAGAACAACAGAAGATACCACGTAAGGAACTGAAAAAGACAGTGGAAGTAGAAACATTGTTAGAAATGCGAACTAACTTTAAACTTCTATCACCCAACTCATTCCGCTTCACCTGAACTGACAATATATTTAAAAAAATATTTAAAACCTTATCAACTTTAATTGGAAGAAAAGAAAGCTGAAGTAGTTAATATTCCTCCCAATAAATAGAATATGAGGCTGAGATAGTTTCTCACATGAGGTTTATCCATTTCATTATTTTGTACACTAGAAAACATCACAGTTGTTAAAAATAATAAATGAAAGTGATTGCAAATGGAATCACGAATGAGTGAAAAATTTCAAGATCTTGGCATCAGAACACTGAAGAAAAAACCCAATTTAAGGTACAATGCCTGCACTTAATTCAGGGGCTTCTGACTTCACACCCATTATTCTTTTTTCAAATGTAGAGAGAAAGCACTTTGATTTCTGTGCAAACAGAAGTGATTTCTCTGAAAATTATCATTCAGCAACAGGAGGAAAATAATTTTGATAATCATCAAAAATTACTAACATACAAGGGCATGGGCTTATTGAGTTTACTAAGATATAAACATACATTTACAAAATGACTTATTAACCAACGAATTTCATGAACAGTGTACAACAACCCTCACCATAAGCCTCGAGTAAAGTGGTCTCCTCACACTGGCCATTTGTGATAATAAATAATTGGAAATAGAACTACGCTGTCTGTGGCTATTTGTTTAGTTTTTCATTTTATGTGATTTCCAATATAATGATGGAAATGCAAAAATGATGCCATTTGGATACACCCTATAAAATAATGGAGGTCTCACTGCAACATTTTACACATAAGTATATTTACTTAATATATTCAATTCACTAAACATTGAAAATTCCATATAACCAACTAAGACATATCTAACCAAAATTATAAGCAAATAAACTTTAGACAGCTCAAAAAACAAACAAACAAAAAGAGTCAGAAATAACATGCACTGTAACTGAAGCATAACGCAGGCCAGGGCAAACAATACTGGAATACAGTGTGAAAAAGGTGAATGCTCATTGCCTAATGCAACTTCCATTTAAAGTTGGGTTTTGGTATTTGTAGCAGAGCCTGAGTCTCAGTAGACCATGCCTAGAACCAACGAATAACCTCCTCAGGACTGCCAGAATTATTGTTCTGTGTTTCTGATTTGCAGCAATCATAATAACAATGAAAGAGGGGTGAAAATGTACATACATACTTCTGGAGGCTGAAACCGTTTTTATTCCCAGCTCTGTCACTCCCTTTCTGTGTGACCTGAACAAGCCATCTGTCACCTTGAGCCTCAGTTTCTTCTTGTGAAAAGTCACAGTTTTGAACAATCTTTCCTCTGATGGTTGAGAAATAATTTGTCCAAAACATTGGGTGGAATGTAGAATATGCACTTTGAGAAATTACAAGCATTTATTAAATCTACACTCAGATTCCGTCTTCTTTTCAGCCCTGCCTACCCCCAGGATGAGAATTTCCAGTTGATCCTAGTTAACTTATAGTTTGAAAATATATTATTACCGCAGGCAACATTGTTCAACGTTACTTGTTTACAAACCTTAGACAACCCGAAAAAAACATAGAAGACTCAAAGAAATTGCCACAGAGGTATCTTTCTATTTAATAATTTAGGTTAAAATAAGTGAAAAACCTTGGAGGAAATATTTAAGAGACAAATATCTGTGTGAGTTTATCGGAGCAGGTTTTACTGACGTGCTTTGGGAAAAGCAATACTTTGTTGGACATGCTGTTTTCCCAGGTTAGTCATCCTCTTCCCCTGCAAAGACACACAAAGAGATTGCCTGTTAATGCTCTGGAAGGGACTGTCAATATTTCTTGAGTTCAGCTCAGGAATCTTAATGTGCATAAGTTTTCCTGTAGACAACCACATTTGAAACCCTTTGACAAAGCCCACATTAAAAAAAAAGGGCTTGATGTTCAAGCAATGGAGTGGCTTCAATAATTTAACAGCTACATATAGGCCTATGAAATATTTAAAGGGACAGTGGGGCACAATGGGGGGTTTTACAGAGATTCTAGCATTGACATCACTTTCCTTGCACCGTCAGCTGCTTCACTAGAGAGGTGGCTGATGTATTATGGTGAGATGATAATTATGAGAAAGCTAGTGCTACTTTAACAAAAGGGAATCCAGCTTATTGGCATTCAGACCTTTAAAAAAGGAAGGAGCTCAAATAATGTAAGCTTGCTTTGGAATATTGAGCTGATGTTAAACATCGTTTTGAAGAACATGCCATTCTTGCCACATTTAAATGAATTTGTTATGAAAAAACTATTCAGCCGGGATGGTGTTTCCTTCAAAAGTGTGGCAGGATCACTGAGCCCCTCTCAAAATGAAAGGGAAGAAAGAAGTGCACAGTCTTTTTGGTTGTGCTGACATGTTCTGAGGACGCAGTGCTGATCATCCACACAGTGCAGTCACATACCTGATCGCACTTTATCATCAGGAAACTCTACAGTGGAAGCACAGATCCTACTGCTTACCCCATGAAAGGGAAGGTGCCCACACGGGGAGCTTTATTTATCTTATTTGCAAATCTTTGCCTCAGGGATGTATATCAGGTCTAGAAAATTTTTCTTACATTCTTCTTGTCTACTTGCCTTTACTTTTCTGTACTTCTTGTCAATACACAAGTGCTATCATTAGACAAGTGTTATTTTATCCAGTCCAAGTAAAGTAAATGTTTGAAATACCCAGCTTAAAATAAGCCACCATGCTATTTTTCTAGTACAGTACTTCTAAGAACCCTGTGGTTAGTTTTGATTTTTTTGTAAATTTTGATGTTCTGATACTACATATTGAGTTCTCTTTTTAAGACATAACCAAAAATGAGGGAAAACGAAAATGGTGAGGTTTCTTTTCCCAATAGATAAATATTTTAAATATTTGTTTTAGATAGCAATAGGTAATATAGCAACCACTGTTATTTCCTATCATTTTGCTTTGAAACCTTACATCATTTTTATTGTTTTATATTGTTTTGTTTTTGTCTATGTTGCTGTTATTTTGCTAATATTTTTTGTTCTTTTTTATTTTGAAGATGAAAATGAAAACATATTAACAAGCACACATACATTTATAAAATAACACAA
Source organism: Chinchilla lanigera (assembly GCF_000276665.1). Lineage (NCBI taxonomy): Eukaryota > Metazoa > Chordata > Mammalia > Rodentia > Chinchillidae > Chinchilla > Chinchilla lanigera. Next base: position 4,861,722 of record NW_004955472.1, on the reverse strand, counting down.
AGACAATACAAGCAATACAGAATTTCAGGCAAGGTCATAGGAAATTAACAATGGTTGTTGTATTACATATTGATATCCTCAAACTGGGTACTCAGATAAACAAATATAAGCCTGGAAGATTTATCAAACAAACATTAACTGTTCCTTTCAATAAAGCAATAAAAATCAGTAGTACAACTACCTTACCTTACTTGTGCATACATACATACATACATATTTTTCCCTTCTTTCTTTCTTAACTCTTTTCCTTCATTCCATAAAAAATTAATCACTGATGTTGAATTTCTACTGGGTGTGCTTTATATATTTTTCTCACTTATGAAAATCCACATTATGTCTAAGGTAGTAAAAGGCTAATTCAAGAGAAGCAACAGGTTTGCACTGATGATGCCTATCTCTGGCAAATACACTCAGAGGTGGAAGAAAAAAATATTTTGGGAGCTGCAACTCTGTTATCTAGATCCCCTCCAAGTCTCAGGCGCGCATAGGTGAAGCTGGTGCGAGCAGTGGGCTCCTGCGGGCACCGGGGGCACGGCACAGGTATATGAGGGCATCATACATCCGTGCTCCTCTTAGTCATCCCCACTTCCTGCCTGCCTTGGCACTGAGCGCTTTCCTCTCCGCAGTGCCCTTCTGCCATGGCTCCCTGCCTTGGAGGCAACTGACTATGGACTGAAACCTCTACACACTGTAAACTGAAAAAAACTTCCCTTTTTTAACTTGTGGGTGATGGGTATTTTGTCCCAGCAAGAAGAAAGTAACTATGACATCTGTTTGTACACAAATGGAAACAAAATTTTCTTCTAACTCAGGTTCATTGCAGTGTAACAGACAAAAGTTGCATGCATTTATGGTGCACTGCGTGATGTTTCATATGTGTATACATTATACAATGATTACCACCAACAAGCTAATTAATATTTTCATCATCTTGGATAGTTAGTCCTTGTGTTGTATGTGTGTTGGGAGAAAAAATCTGTTTCCTTTGCCATTTTCAATTATGCAATATATTGTTATCAACTCTTGTCACCAAACTGCACAACAGACACCAGGAACCTATTCCTATGTGTAACTGAGACTTTGCAGCCTTGGCAGCGGGCCCTTCTGATCCCAGGCTCTGACAGTCTATTTTCTGCTTTTGTGAGCTCCATTTTCTAAGATTCTCCATATAAGTGACCCATAGGGTATTTTTTCTCCTGTATCTGACATCTTTTGTTGAAGGTTTGCCCAAAATTTTGCATGTTTAAGGCTTAATAATATTTGTATATTTACACTAGGTTATCTCTATCCATTTATCTACTGATACAATTTGTCAATATCTTGACTACACTGAGTAATCCAGATTTTCCAGTTTACCGATAATTTTACTTTTCAGTCTAGACTGGCTACTTTGGAAAATGGCTATAACATATGAATTATCTGCTGATGGAATTGCAAGAAAGTTACCCTGACTCTTTGGTCATGGTAAAACTAATGCTAACAATGGGACTGCTTTGTGGATGCTCCTTCAGTCACAGTGTGCCAGCCTGGCCCTTGCAATGAAACGCAGTCCATGCCATTGTCCACTGTGAAGAAGCAGTTCACTTGGTTTTAGGAAGCTTCCACATACCCTACACTCTGCTTCCTCTGCCATAAAAATTGTGCTTCTATTTCCTCCTTTAATAGGAGATACAATCTGTTTAGTTAAAATTTCCCAACTTTCAAGTGTTCCATGAATTTGATTTCGTAGCTTAGCTTCTTGCTTGCTTTCATCATGTTTACCCTTCTTGCTCCTGGCTTAGCTGCTTTTTGAGGACATGAGTTTGACATTAATCATTGTCAGATATCACTGCAGTTTCAATGTAAGGTTGTGGTACTTAGAACAAGTCCCTCAGTCCACATCATTTTTTCCCTTCGATTGACTTTTTAAAGTTTGCTCTGTTAGTATTTGAAAGCTATATGAGAAGACGTATACAGACAGAACTGCACCAATGAGGAAGGTTAGATATAAGTAATGATGTGAGAAGGTGTGGTTGGAAAAACTTCAAGGCAGATTTATGTCAAATGAAGAGGGAGATTTTTCCAAAAAGTACTACAGAAATCATTCTTAATTTGGAGTTTACCTTTAACATCTGTATGCATTAAAATATACCTATATTTTTTACTTTAGTAAAATGTTTATAGTATAAAAGTTATACAGTTTTTAAAAATTTATACTTAAAATTCTAGAACCTAAAAAAGGCATGCTGAATATATTTTAAACCCAAAGTTGATATAGCTAGTGGAAAAAAAGCCAATATATTATAGGCGAATTTTAATCATTTTAACAGAGCCAGAAATCTGTGTCTGTACTTGTGAATGTGTGTACGAGTGTGTTCATGATGTATATATAACAAACCATTGGTTTCGTTTTGTTAGTTTTCATTTTGAAAGTGACTAAAATATACGCTAGAAATGAAAACAACAATCTTGGTTTTTGGCTTTGGTTAACATGAAGCAGAATTATAAATTGTCAGCATGCATTTGAACATCTACCGAGTTACTCACTGCTGAGAATATCAAAGACTACGACATGTAATATCTAATATCAGCAATCAGTCTGTCTTATTAGGGAGATAAAACACCCCAGGCAGTTTTTCTTCATGACTGTATGTCATTTTACATTGTCTTCAGCTTTCCTGTTTCATTAATCAAAATTATCATTTTTAGTACAATTTTCACACTTTATTAAAAGTACATATAAATAGTGTTCTATAATTTAAGTGCCATTAGATCCCAATTCTAATCTCAACTCTATGTACTAATACATTCTAATTCTCTGTTCCAGAAAAAAATAGTTCCTGTGTATAAGAGAACAGAAATCTATGCTTTGCATCATCTGAATTCCTGAGATGGAAAAAAAAATGCGGAGATGTGTGGGATTAGGCAGAATACATTTCCCGGGAGACTTACTGGCTGAATGACGGCCGCTGGTGACAGCAAAGACCCTGTGCTTTGGATCAGCAATAGGAGTATATTGTCGATCAGGAAAAGCATGATTTCCTCCAAGCTGAAGTGCCGATCGGTGATTCTGGCTTTGGAAGAAGTTGTGAAGAAATTCTGAGAATGTCTCTTTATGAAAACCAGTGATGATGCTCTCTTTTCTTATGCACTATGTGCTTCTCTTCCTCTGACTGCAAAATTCTCCCGAAAATCAAATCCATAATTTCTCTTTTCACTTCCCAATTAATTTGTCTGTCCAGTTTTTTCTGAAAACTTTTATTTTTGAAATTATTCATTGTGAACTACTGAAGAATAGTTAACACTGAATCACCCCCCAAAAGAAGGTGTAAATCTTTTCTAAGTAAGACATTTTAAAAAGTCCACTCAACTATATTTGCTATTCAACACAAATAGGCAAAGTTTTCTATGAAAAGTAAAAGAGTTTAGAATAATTTTTTCTTCTCATAAAAAGTCTTATATTTTGGCTTTGGTTAACGTGACTCTTCTGTAAATTTTCAAATAAAAAATATGAACTGAAAGTATAAATAAGAACTAAAACGTATAATAGATACTGTGAAATAGAGAGTAACTGTTGAAAGGTGAAGTGGAAAGGGGGTGATGGAAGGGAAAACAAAAAAAAGGAAAGAAAGGAAAGAGGGAAACAAAGCTTTGTAAATAAGGAGAAGAGGAGTGGCGGAGAGGGGGGAATGAGGAAAAAGAGGTTAGATCGTGAACAGGTGCAAATTCCCTGCGGTGAGTGTGATCATTATGCATATCTAAATTGTGCCAATAAACTTAATTTTAAAAAGTAAGTAAAACATGTATGTGTGGATATACCACATTGAAGTCCACATACATTTTAAAATATGAATAGACACTAATATTAAAAATACCAACATTTTAAAAAATTGTGTCATTTAACCTGTAGATTCAGATCTTTCATCTAAGGAAGAAAAATTTCTTTTCATTTAATTTTGGTGTATTAACCTGATTTTGTCTGTTCTCTGGGTAAACCAATTATGCATGAATCTCTCTTCCATATATGCCTTTTATCCTAAATCATTGTTTCTCATTTAATGTGCCTTTGTTTTTCCTAAGTATTCTTCTATAATTTTAATCACCTTGTTTCAAGTTGTTCTTATTTTATTTTAAAGATAATAAAAAAATGATACAGAATTTCAAATCAAGATGAGATGAAATTAACAGTGGTCATTATATTGCATATCATTATATTCAAAGTAGTTGCCAGATTACTGGATATAGGCATGTAAGATTTATCAAATAATATAAACACTAACTGCTCCTTTCATTGAACTAATAGAAATTAGTAGTACAACTGTCTTAGCTGTCTTGTGTGTGTGAACATATATATTCTTTCCTTCTTTTCTCCTTTCCCACATCCCAACTGTTCTCTCTTTTTGAGAAGTTTCTTTCCCTTTCACTATATCTATTGTATCTTTTGTATCTTATTTATTCTTTCAGTTTCTTACAACAGAACACTGATGTTTATACTTGCGAGTATGATTTATTTCACTTATGAATAGGGTCCCTATTTGCATCCATTTACCTATAAAAGCCTCAGTTTTATCTTTCTTTCTAGTTGGGTAATACTCCACTGTACAGAAAAACCACATCTTTTTTATCTAGCCCTTTGTTGATGGACATTTGGGTTGTTTCCAAGATTTAGCTATTACAAATTGTGCAGCTATAAACATGGATCCACATATATAGCTGTGGTTATGATGGTTTTAATTATTCTGGAAATGTATCCAGAAGGGAAATAGTTGGGTTGAATGGGACCTCTAACCTTAGTTTTTTGAGCAATCTCAAAACTGATTTCCACAGTAGTTGTACCAGTCTACATTCCCAACAAGAGTGGAGAAGGGTGCCTTTTTCCCCACAGCCCTGCAAGCATTTGTTATTGGTTGATTTCTTGATGATAGCCATTCTTTCTGGGGTGAGATGAGATTTCCATGTTGTTTTAATTTGCATTTCTCTGATAATCATTGATGTTGAACATTTTTTCATGTATTTATTTGCCATGTGTATTTATTCATCTGAGAAATGTGTATTCATCTCAGATGCCCATTTTTGGATTGGGTCTTTGAAATTTGGGGGCCTGATTTTTTAAAACTCTTTATATGTTCCAGATAGAAGTCTTTTGTCTGAGAGACAGATGACTAAATTTTTGTCCCCAATTTGTGGGTTTTCCTTTTACTCTGTTGATAATTTCTTTAGATGTGCAAAATCTTTTTTGATAAGATGAGACCACAGTTGTTGACTGAAATATTTTCCATGCAGTTTGGGTTTTGTTCATGAACTCTCTGCCTATCCCTATGTCTTCAAGATTTCTATCTACTTTCTCTTCCACTAGATTTAGTGTTTCTGATTTAATATTTAGATCTTTGATCCAGCTTTGATCCATTTAGTTTAGTGCACGGTGATAGACATGGGTCTATATTTAGTCTTTGGCATGTGGTCTTATTCTTCTTTTTTTGATGTCTCTAATATTGAATTAGGTTTGTAATTAAAAATTTGTCTTTGAATTTGGTTTCTCCGCTTTCTTCTCTTCTTTATGCTTTTGTCTTTCTTTTGATGACCCCTCATTTGGGTATGTTTCAAGAGTCCTCACTAAATTTCCTTTATTTCATAGTGAACTACTCATCACAAATTAGGATATTAAAATATATAGGAATATTTTTCTTCACTTGACTCTTTTTCTTACATTACAATACTTTGAAAAGATAGTATTATTTTTAAAGGACAGCATACTATTTGGGGCCAAAATAAGTTGAATTACAGCATGGGGGAAAGGCTGTACAATTAATCGCTTCAGTAAAATTTTTGCAAATTATCTTTACAAAGTAGTTACTATTGGATCTCACAAATACCTTACATAGTGGTTTAATATCTATTTCTTAAATACCTTATGATTGATATCTAAGCACATGAGTTATTTCTGCTTTTTTGTGGTTTCCTTTCAATATGGACAGCTTACATTTGGAGATGGTATGGGTATGTCCTCCATTATCTTTAACATTGTACCACCTCAGGTTTTTGTCAAGGAACCAGGGATCTTTTGACAACCTTTACTTCAAGCATGAATCATTAAGGTAAACATGACGAGTGTTTTTTCTAAGAGATATATTTGTTGTTATAGAGATTTGCAGAGGCATTTTTACTTAGTCATGATTAATAGTCACTGCATATTGCATTCAACTTTTATATTATTTTAAAGCATCTAGATATTCTGTAATTTTCCCAAAAGTGTGATTTGTTTTGTTGTTTTATTATCCTGAATGCTATCCAAAAGAGTAAAATATATATAACTTTAACTTTAATTTCTTTAAAAGAAAGACACTAAAGTGTAGTATAAATGTCAGCTGAGATAATAAAAAGAATAGATAAACTACATTATTTTAGATTTAGGAAAATATTAGAAGAGGAGGGATATAATGACACAGTCATTGAGAAATAAATCGAGATCAGATACACAAAGAGAAATAAGTGGGTTGTTCCTGTCCTAACAGTCAAAGGGTCAGAAGAAAAGTCTTAACATAGTTCTGAAATGTGTGCCCCAAGAAAAAGGATATGGTTTTAATATTCAGAATAATTACTATGTCAAATAATCTAAAATCAGTTTGATATTTTAGTTTAATTTGCTTAAGTGAATTTATACATAATACTTTGCATGTTAATGGTATTTATTTTTCATAGCTCTTATTCGTATGTTACAAAATGCCTTCTCTACAGAATATAAACATGTAGGATATTCTATCATCAATCAAATGATAAATCATCAGTCTTAATTCTGTATCCCTTAAAGATTAAATAATGACCATGATCAGTTATTAGATGATGCATTATATGAATTAGTGTACAATTAAGCTAAAGGCAAGGATATCCTAATAAGTACAGCATTGTGCATTTGTAAAAGGTTTCCACAAAGATTACCACAGTAAATTTCTGGAGCAGAACCTTCCAACAGTGAATTTCTGGAGTCAGGCAACAGAAAGGTAACATATCTTCAAGTCATGGGATAATGTGAATGTCGTTTGTAGCAATATTAAATTCAGTCTCCCACTGAGGAAGGAGAGGTCTATGGAGGTTAAGAAACTTGTTCAAAATTTACCAGATTGAGACTATGAATCACATCAAACTTTGAGGTCACTGCACAAATGTAAATGGAAACCCAAATGTGATGTGATTCATTTCCTGAATCAATTTATAAATGAAATTATGAAGTGAAAACAGAAAATCTAACAGCACTGACTTTAAAATATTAGCCTGTTCAGCCCTTCACTTTGCTCAAAGTATTGCTTAAAAATGAAAATTAAAGCAAAATAATTACACAATGCTTGTTGAGAGAACAAATGTAGAAAAAAGCAAGAATGATATGTTGCATTGGATAGATTGCCAAAGCCCTCATTTTTCATAGATTTTGAGAATTTTAGCCCCCTCCTCAAGCTTTCCTTTTACAGACTCAAAACTTGTAGTTATATTCAATGTACTACCTATTATTCAGTTATCGGCAGTTAATGTCATTTCTTCCACTGACCCCTGGAAAGACCGGCAGTCAGACTGACCAGTCCTGCTCCTGGCCAGGAGGAACAAATCATTCAAAAATATTTCAGACTTATCTCCCATTTTAAAATACTATTTCACAAATGAGTTTTAACCTAAATGAAAGATCTATCTTTATTTTTAATTTCCTGCAATTTACACCTATGTAATAGTGGTTATCCTTTAACAAAACATGTATATTTTTGCCATATTACTTTTAATACATGGACATATTTCTCTATATTCTTTTATTCCCTTCTTGTAAATCCCGTCTCCAGTTCAGCCATACATGCAAGTGGTATTTCAGAGCTTGTGTTCAAACTATAACGCAGGAGATAAACTTTAAATATTGCAAATAATTTAGGGGTGATCAGGTAGAATAATACATATTACTCTGTGAACGGCTGACATAGGATGAGTCTTGTACAATTAAGGACAAGCAGGAAAACATACCTTAAACCTTGGCTTTTTTTCCCTTTAACCTTTCGGGAGTCATTTAGTAATATTTTAAAACTTATGTTGCTTGAGGTAAAATTTAAGCCACATAACTAGGTCAAAACTTTCAAACAATGCAGCTTTTTACTTCTATGAGTTTTATAATGTGTAATGTATTAGAGATGAGGCAGGATTTTATGCTAACTGTATAATTTATTTCATGCATTTTCAGGGGAGTACAGCTATTGATTTTGGAGAGCATACAAGTGGCCAATAATTTTTTCATGACATCTCTGGAAGGCATCCTTATTTCCACTTCAAGCTTCCAACTAAATTAGACTTGTATTGCCCTCATGTAGACTAGACTGTAGAAGCTGCAAGTGTGGTGTTTTCAGTTTATTCTGCTTCCAACATTTCACCTTCATTTTAGCACTGCTATCACCCTCACTATCACAGTATCTTACACTGTAAAGTCTTTCACAATTTGAAAAATATCATGATGAAGTGTTACTCCTATTCTGTCTGAAAGCCATTATATCCCTTAAATGGCCTTCACTGACCGGCATACTGTAAAGATGACTTAGTCTGTTGTCTGCTGTTAATAATGCAGCACAGATTGGATAAGTTAGGAAGAAAAGAGGTTTATTTGAGCTCTCTTTCTGGAGGTGCAAAATTGAGGGGATGAAATGGACAATGGACTTTATCCTGCCGGAGTCCTGATAATGCTCAGGGTATCACATGGCAAGAGATTGAGAGTATATATGTGTACATGTGCCTCTCTTGGCCTTTTACTTTCTTATAAAGCAGGAAAAATTAGGATCAGTCATACTAATTATTCAATCCTAATCACTTCCCAAAAGCTCTATGAACACCAGCGTAGGAATAAGTATACACTGTCTCAATACTTCACAGCTGCAATTATATTTTAATACATGAATGCTTGGGAGACACGCTCAAACCATATCCAACCCACAGCAGAAGCAACGCTCTCTTCTGATACCATGTGATTCATCATTTTCCTATGATTTCTACCATATTCACAGCTAAGTACTGCTGTAATTGCATTTGATGGTCATAACACATTGTCAACTGGCACTTCAAGAAGCATGTAAACAATTGAACTATGATGTTTACATGATTCAGTACACCATGAATAAGAATCCAACCATCAAAAGTTCTTTGAATATTTATCAACATTGATTACTGTACATTAGATGGTTTAGCAATGTTTTTAAAAAACAGACGGTGAGACAATATGTTGCTTACACATGCAGGTCTGATTTATTTCACTGATGAGTAAGGTCTCTACTTGTGACCATTCACCTACAAAGGCCTCGAGTTTATCCTTCTTTATAGCTGAGTAATATTCCATTATATAAAAATGCCACAATTTTTTTATCCAACCTTCAGTGGGTGGACATTTGGGTTGCTTCCATAATTTAGCTATTACAAATTGTGCTGCTATGAACATAGGTGCACATATATCACTGTGATGTGATGTTTCCAGATCTTCTAGGAAAATACCCAGAAAGGGAATAGCTGGGTTGAATGGGACCTCTAGACCTAATTTGCTGAAGAATCTCCATACTGATTTCCACAGTGGTTTCAGCAGTCTGCATTTCCACCAGCAATGGAGAAGAGTTCCTATTTCTTCACAGCCTCGCTAGCATTTGTTATTGGTTGATTTCTTAATGATAGCCATTCTTACTGGGGTAAGATGAACTTTCAACGTATTGTCTCGCTAGTGTAAGAACCTGAAAGACTGAATAAAAATTAGGAGGTATGATAAACATTGTGAAACAAAAGGAAACTGCTCATAAGTAAAGAGCAACTGGGATGAGGGAAAAGAGAAAAGAAAGAAGGGTAAAATTATGTATATATGTATATACAGGATAGCTAATATAGTTGTACTACTGATATCTATCACTTTATTGAAAAGAACAGTTAATGATTAATTATTTTATTAATCTTGCATGTCTATATTTGTTTTCCTTTTCAGTCACTTTGTAGTTATCAATATGTAATACAACAACCATTGTTAATTTCCTGTCACCTTACCTGTAATTCAGTATTACTTGTAGTATTCTTGTACTAATTTGTAAACAGTTGTCTGTTTGTTAATATGTTTTCATTCTTTTACTTTTAAAATTAAAAAATAGCAGACCGTGTTCTAGGTTCTATAACCACAAAGAACGGTATTCTCCCAACACTTTGAATGAACAGTAAGACAGATTCTTTTCTAGAGCTTCTAGAATGAAGCGTAACCTGTCACCTCTCTGGTTTACAAAACTAGAGCCACTGAACTACAGAGATATAAGCCAATATTTGTGCTGTTTTAAGACAGTAGCTTGTGTAATGTATCATAGCAGAATATAAATAGAAAAAATAACATGGAGTGCGTGGCAGAGTGTGTAGGATGTAGGATGCACTCAACCCTACGGAAATAAATAGAATAGCATATCATAGGGTTACAGCTCAATTCCTCTAGTTGAGTCACAGATGCCAATGCCATACTTTTCTAATGAAAATATATACTTTATCATGGTGGTAGTCCACAGTGTGCTGGGGGAATACAGGAAGCAGTGTTTGTGTTCACCCACTTGATACAATGAATGGCAAGTTGAATGTGCATGTATCAAAGTGCAAGTGGGTGAGTTTTACCCATGTTATGTGCCATGTTACATGTTTGTGTGTTTATAATTTTTTATTAAATGTTTTCTTTTGACTTTTGTAGAAATAGCCCAGTCCAGTACAGTGTCACATGAAAATCCACTTTTACAACTTTGATAGGATATTAAAAGTGAGTCACCAGGATCGTGTCAGCCATTGAAGTTAGCAATATATGACTGATAGAGAAGTACATAATGAATACCTTAATTCAAATAAGGGAGAAAACAGCCATGTGAATAACTATTTTACTGATCAAAATGCTACAAAATGGCCATGTATACACGAACAATTCAATGTTAGAACTAGCTCAGAGAATGTTATTTGGTTTTTGCTAGGGTGAAACCTATTGGATAGAAAGCCAACACTGTGATTCAATATGGGGAATGGTTTGTTACTGATCAGATGCTATGAGTGTTTGGAATATACTAATAATGAAACATAAGAAAACATTCTATATGCATCAATATCAATATGCAAGAATATATTTATCATTTCACTTCACTATCTTAACTAAAAGCCTTCATAGAAGGACTTTCTCATTCTAATTGTCATAATCTAAAGGATTTATGGAAAATTGACAAACATGACATTAAGATTTTTAGAGCAATAATGACACTCAAGAGATTTGGTGTCCTTCAAAATTTCCTCTGTTTTGACTACAAAAAGACCTCCCAAGAAAGAAAAAAAAAAGATATCTTCCCCAAAAAAAAAAAAAAAAAAAAAAAAAAAAAAAAAAAAACACAAGTTCACTGGAATTTGATCATGTATAGAAAGCTTTGTTTTTGTCAAGTAATTTAAGTGCTTTCCAAATGAATGACAATCCATGAACAACTTGCATCATTTCATGGTTGTTGAAGCATTGAGCATTGTATACCAATTAAGCCTTCTAATTGTGGTGTGCAAATATATGTCCTAATAGAGATAAAGTCATTTTACACCTTGAATTGAGAAACTCAGCCACCAGATATCTGCTCAAAGAACTCCTCAAACAAATTCTGGTACAGACCAATAAATTGACAGGTAAAATTTCATGAAAACTTCCTAAGAAAACAGGAAAACCAGCAAGATGTCAAACATGTCCTACCAAAGACAGGAAAACAAAACACTTACGCTCTCAGCGTAAGCCATAGTTATGTATGGAACAAGCTGCTCTCACGTCTTAAAATTATGTTAGGTGTGATAATTGAAGTAAAGGTTATTTTTTAGCAGAGTTTTGTTTGTTTTTTCATTATAGTTCATGTAGGAATTTATTTCTGTTGTTAGCTTTTTAAATTCAGTAAATAAAAAAACAGACAATGTAAAACTGTGTATTAATAAACAGTTATAAAGTTAACAGTTAAGATCATTTTAAATACAACTATTTATAGAGTGTTTATTCTAAACAGTCTGTATTTGATATTTTATTTTATTGATATTTTACTTTCCTGTTCAGTATACGTTATATAAGATAATAGGAAGCTCCTGAAAAAGGGGAAGACATAAGAAGTGACAAGTATGGCCTGCCAAACAGGAAAGGTAAGCTGAGCACATATGCTGTCAGTGTAAGGGAGATGTGTATGGAACATACTGTTGTCAGATGTGAAGGCTGCTACTCTAGATTGGAATGGTGAAAAATAAATGAAGTCCTACATTAAGAAGCCAGTCTGTGATACGCGGTAGAAAAGAGTGTGGCAGTAGAAGAAATTTTCAACCTTAAAAGATTGGCCCTGATAATGAAGCACATCAGCTACTTAAAAGGAAGGTAAACATAGTTCACCCCAATTATCACACTATTTGCAGGCAGACAACTCTGCCTAAAATGAAATGAAATCAAGCACTTACAGTATTTCAAGTGATCAGAGATTAGGACTGTCTTATCATATCCCAAAATGCTGCTGGTGGCTGTGGAAATGTAATCTGTATAAAGGGAATGTTAAAAGCATAGGATCAGTATCTGCAGTTCGGCAAATACTCCTGTGGTATATTTATCCTTCTGTAGTGTGTATGTACCAAATGTGTTTAATAGATTCCACTTTAATGAATGATAATATCACCCATCATATGTGCCAATATTGCTATATTTAGTCATTAATCTATTTTAATCCATCAAATTTGAATGTTCATTAAAATGTGTCAACAAGATTAATGCAAATAGATAAGAAGGCAATTTGAAAATGTGTTAATAAATGGATGACATGTAAAATAACACAAAATTTATGAAATTAAGCTTAGATCCAATTATAGTCTTTACTAAGTGTTTCAACTTTAATTTTGCAAGGTATTTCTATGTTTTACAGTATGCAAGCATATTTTTTTTAGATTTCTATTGCCTTTTCTGAACCTGTGGTAACATCTATACTACATGACACCTTTAGAAGAATTGTGGGCTATCATTATGCAGAAAACACTCAGGTTTATATCTCTCTATTTGATGATTTAACTTTGGCAGCAGATTTGATTCTGAGTTTCTCTATGTGAATAATTGAATGTTAACAATGTTTTAAATTAAATTCTGACAAAGAGGAAATGTTTTGTGGAGGAATCTAAGTGTTTGTTAAGTTCCTTGAGCTCTTTCCCATGGCCTCTTAATGGCTGAAATCTTGTACTTACTTTTTCAAAAAAGACTGTGTATGCTATTTAAGATCCTGTGTGGGGAGCTTTCAGGTACATTAAATCTGTTCTTCAGTGTTCTTCTACCATCTTAAGTATTGTGAGTGTAAAATTTAAAAGGCAGCAATAAAAGAATTTCTGGCAGGATGGCATAATTGGTTAGTATCATTATGTACTTTTTTCTCTAACAGCAGTAGCCATAAGAAGTAGGTCTGGGTAGTGATTTCAAGCTGTTAAATATAAAAAATATTTTCATTGGATGCAGGAATTATAGCTCTCTGATAGCAAGGAATCAAGTGAATAACAGAGTAAGAAATATTTTATAGTTTTTTTTGTATGTGACTTATCAATATACCTGCTTCCTATTTTTAGTTTCTTTATAGAAGCTTTGCAAAAAGATATCTGGGGAATTCCACATTCACATGCAAAAATCTTGCTTTAGAAAAAATTGTCAGCTTTAGATAATGACTCACTTGGATTCAAATTTTAGCTGTACTACTTATTATTGATGTGAAATTAGATGTTACTAAATGATCAGTTTGTTTTTGCTTATTCAACATTTCAAAATTGTATTGCTTTCAACATTTCAGTCAGATATTTACTACGAGCTTCAATCTATGAATAAAGGATAAATTAGTAAACAAAACAGAAATTTATATATTTCCTTAACCTTTAATCACATAGTAACAGGTAAATTGATTTGTCAATTGCACATACAAGCAGATTTTCATTTTTTAATTATTGGAACAAATAGTGTGAGAGCAATAACTATCTTTCTTATAAATCTGGAGCTAAATGCTCTATTAAAGCAGAAAGGAAGATATTTAAAAAGGCAAAGTTGGATGTATTCTTAATTACTGAAATGCATGCAAAGGTATGCTTACCACATGGCAAGAAATGTTACTTAACACAAGAGAAACTGCTGGATTTGTGTGACTAAAAATCTGTAGTCATTGTATGTACATGATGGCTTTTTGCAAGCAAGAGGATTTTCCAGAAGAAAAGTTGACATCCTCTGCTCTTCCTCATCTGCTTCTGTCCTATTGCTGTTCCCAGGAAGTCTTATTGCAATGACCACATCTTCACTGCGTATTAGAGATAGAATCTGTGTACATGCTTGATGGCTACTTAGAATAATTGGTGAATTTTCTCCTGGAATCTGCTAAGAAGCATTGCTCAAGCAGTTGCTGTTTTCATTTGTTTACAAGAATTTTATTGCTTTAGGAAAGAAAATTGCATTTCAAAATTGTCATTTTAATTGTCAAGGAGCTTGAGTAACCTATTAGATTGTATACATTTTGACTTTCTTATTTAATTAACAAATACCAGTAAACAATCAGATACATCCTTATCATCACTAGAAACTTTTCCATATTTTCTTCCTAGTAGTACCTGGAAAAATAATTGTTTTCAGTGATTTTAAAAGTCAGAACATATAGTTACCTTTCCTATCTAAGTTCTGTGGTGAGCAAAAATCTATAAGAAGTAAATAGTGTGGTTGACTCTATATTAATAATGATCATTATTTTCTATTTTAAATTATATGTTCTATATAACATTAAATATTTTTATATTATATTAAACATATCATATATTATAATTTTTAAAAGTCTTAGTTTAATTTAACGTTTTTTCTATGCATGAATAACTCATATATAGACAGGGACACAGAATGTCTAGCAGAGTCCCGGTAGTAGGTTGGAGTGCTTGTCTGTCCACGGATTCTTTTTTTATAGGCACCTTTTGGATTTACAAATCCAAGGAGAAGCAGACAATTTCAATAAAGAACAAGCATAGAAAAAGCTCTAGAGGAAATTCTAGGAAAGACCCATTTATAGATTGTGAAACAGCCAGGTAGAAGTGAGGTTGATGAGGCTTCTAAGCCTGATCTTTCCACGGTTCTGGGGCAATGGACTAGGTTCTGAAAGGTACAGAAGCATACATGAATGCCTCCATGCTGATTTGGATGACTTGGCAGCATTTGCCTGACTCCAAAGTCGTCTGGTAAGGACTTTATTATTCTTAGGAAACATTACAAAATTACAAATACCTTCCAGAGAATGTGGAGGCCAATCAGCACTGCCAATGCCTTCTGCCTACTTCTCTGCCAGGTACTTCTCAGGGCAGACAATGTTCGGGCAATTTTAGAACTTGTAAAGTGTAGGACACTTAGCCAAGGCTGACTGAGCATCCCCATGTGACAGAAACACAAGCACAAGAATTAGGAGTGAGCCTCATTGTCCTCTTTGTGTACCTAAGATGCACTCTACATGTCTATTTGATTTACAGTTTAACACTGAAATCAAGTTCAATGATGAGCCTTCTCCCTTTGTGTCAATACTTGAACTTGTGACTACATTTCATCTCCTTATAAAAAATCTTTCTCCTCCTGTTGTTCTACTTGCCAATTACCAGAGAGCAAATTTTCTATTTAGGGACTTAATTTTATAGTACACGCATACATTTGATATGGAAGTATGAGTTTTACAAGTCTCTAGGTTTACCTTTGGAGCCTTCAGCATTAGGATTTGGACAGAATTGCATCTGTACAGAATGAGTGCTCTTTTCCAGAAATATCATTCTCCATCCTGTTTATCTGTCTTCTTTTATATGTTTTAGGAAATGTCTATAGATTTATAGATATTTTCACAAAAGTATTTCAGATTTCTTTAAGTTATCCCACTAGGTAGTTATAACATTTGCTCACAATAGCTTTACTGCTTATGTTTATTCAATACTATTTCCTTTTAAATTTTTTTAAGTTTTAAGTGGCTTATACATACTCACTGTAAACATTTTAAAAGTTGCTTCCATGTGTAGCTCCTATTCGGCTGTGAAATGTTCACTCCTCTGTACCTTATAACCAACTCACTTATGTAGTATTACAACCACTGTTAATCCTTATCATTTTGTTCTGAAAATCTGTATCATTCTTATCATTTTTGCTTTGTTTGATCTTTGTCTATGTTGTTGACATTTTGCCATTGTTCTTTTTTTAAATTCTCTTTAAAATAAAAAAAGAAAAACTTTATTTCATCATTATCATGTTTAGTTTTCATTTGTGACTAGTACAACTTTGTAGCTCATAATGGCTATGTGAATGGCTATGTTCCTGTGTGTACCAGGACTTAAGTCTCTTCAACCTCTTTGACCTCCGTGCCCTCCCGCCTCCCTCCACCACTTAGTCCCCATAAATTGTAAACCTTTACATTATTGTTTTTTATTTCCTCACAAAGCCTGACTGGGCTTTCTAGTAAAATATTTGAAGCATTTGAATAGTAAAACCCTACTAACTGTTCTCAACACAGGGGGTAGTTCTTATTAATGTACAGTGCATGAGCTGGGTAATTAATATGTTGTTATTCTTAAATATAATTTATTTCTAATTAACTGAGAGGTTTTAAAGTGAGAGTACATTGGTTTCTTGAACTTTATCAAATAAGTTTTCTAAAATATGATTATATGTGTTTTATACTGATCTCTTAATATGATGAATAATTGTGTTAACATGTTTCCTAATACTGAAACATGTGTTCAAGTTAAATTAACCTTGTTTCATAATTTTTGGTAGTAACTTTACATCAGTGTAAGTAATGAGATTGATTCTAGTTATTATTCTTTTAAAACATTTACAAATGTATTAACATTTTATAATTGTAAAAACAATGTGGAAACTTTTAATTATTTTTTAGCTAGGAAATATTAAAAAATACAGGAGGGGCCGGGGTATAGCTCAGAGTTAGAGCACTTGTCTAGCATGCATGATGGCTTGGGTTCAGTTCTAAACACTGGAAAAGGAAATTAGTCCCATTCAATATTTCTTAGACACTTTCCAGAATGCCCTTTACAGAACTGACCAAATCTGGTATACTGCCTTCTTTAAATGTTGATTCATTTGTAGCTTTTATAACTCTATTTAGTTGAAATCATTTGCTATCATCGAATTTGTCAGAAAATCATCCTTAATCTAGATTGTCAGAAAGGTTGCTGAAGGGGTGGGTAACAGAAAGAAAGGGGTGCGAAAAGAAGTGAGGCGCGCTACAGACGTGTGTCCATTTCCCACCGGAAATGTGGATGTTACGTATGACACTCCTCCTGATAAGCTAAAACAGTAATTAGAAGAAAGTGTGCATAGAATTGAGCAAATAATTTAGCGATTGCGCTGATAACTCAGGCTATTTCTTTCCACTCATTTCAGATGTACATTGTTGTAAATGACGTATCTTTTCCATACATTTTATTTTATGACCTAGACACTGAGTATTCTGATTAATGAAAAGGACGGCCTATAAATAAATGTACGCTTAGTCCTTATTTCCAGCACTGAGATGTTTCTTCATTTTTCGGTATTTTCAAAGGTGTTTAGTCAGAAAATAAAGACTATTCAAATGTTGTTATTCATAGGATTTTAAAGAAGTTTTGTTTTGAAACCCTGTATCATTTTTATTGTTTTTGCTTTGTTTTGTTTTTGTCTATGTTGTTGTTATTTTGTTATTGCTTTTTATTCTCTTTAAAATTAAAGTGGTTTTGAAAATGAAGATATTTAATGCTCCATGGAAACTATGATTTAGTCATTAAAAATGTTGGATTTCTTCATTAATGATTGAGACAGATTTCATATTCCATAACTCAAAAGTAACGAGCATAGTAACTAGTATACTTAGCAAAATATTTAAAACTATATCAATCAACAGATTGCTAATTTCAGAAAAATTGCTAATTTCAGAAGAATTGATTATTTTTGGTAAATTTCTGTTATTGTAAACCTCAAAAAGACATGTACACCATTATATGATCAATGGAACTGAGCAAAATAGATACCTTCTCCATGGAAAAATAGCTTATTAACATGTAATGGATATAATTGTGTAGAGCTGGTTATCTTTGTTACATTTTTTTCAGTCATAAATCTGTCTTAAATATGATATATTTATTTATAAATCAATATATATATAATTAAAATTCATCAAATATACTTTCCCACTGAGTTTTTATATTTGTTTTATTGGTTGCTTTGATATCAATTTAAAAGTCATTTTAAGGCAGAATGGTGTGGATTTTTATGTGACTATTCCTTTTTCACTTACTTTTAAATAAATACTGATTTGCATTCTATCTACAGAATTTTAAACTCATTCTCCTCCAAAGGAGGTAACATTATTCATCTACTTGTATCTCAAGAGAACAGATTTTAGGTAGAATATATATTTCAGAAAATGATATCCTTGCAATTGCTTAATGAGAATGTGTAGAAAGTTATCATACATTCAGTAAGATAGTTCAGTGTATTATTTTCCCAGAGACACTGTATTTATATATAAGCATTTTCCTGTTTTATTGAATAAATATTTTGAAAAATATATTCTAAAATATGTAGACAAGGAATAATTAAGTGTTGGAAAGGGTCCTATAATTTTAAACTTAAAATTTTAAATCTTTTGTTTCATTAGAATCTAATTGATGTTTAATAGGCTATTATTTTGGCTTTATTTTAACTCTGGGTTAAATGTAGACTAGGTGGAATTCCATTGATACTTTGGATTTTGGAACAGAACAATTGATAGCTAAATAGGGTAGGAATGGACAGATAAATATTAGCCCAGAGCTGGTGTGACACTTTTCCATCATGACATATGAAGTAAAATTTCACTTCAGGGTAGCGTGACATGCTCTCATGCTGCCACCTCAGTCACACTTCTCAAAGCAGACACGAACTTTCTGAGAGATCAGAAAGCAGCCCACGTGTAGAAGAGGTCATTTCCAGCAGAGACAGGCCTGTGGGCTTTTAACACAGGCTGCTATAATCCACTCTGCCCTGTCCTGATAGGAAAGAGATTAGCAGTTTTTAGCTGCCTTCTCCTTTCAGAATCTGCTTTCCAACTTTGAAGAAAGCAGAGTAACACACCTGAGGGAGTCAGGTATCCAGTCCCTAAAGTTTTTCAATTATTTCTTAACCACAGAAGTATTTGATGTATGTGGCTGAGTGCAGAAAGTTTATTAATAAGATAAAATGTATAATTTTATTGTTCATTTAGTAGAATATTGATTTCCAAATTGACTTTAATTTCTGTAGATTTATACCCATATGCTTTCTGGGGAAGAGGCTTTCTGCTCAACTGAGAGGAATATTTATGAAAGTTTTTTTCTAAATTACTGCCTATTCAATCACAGAATTTTTGAGATTTATAAATGTTCAGATTTTTTCTGCTGGTTTACTAGACAGCAGCAGTTTTTACCCTGAAAACTTTATCCAGTTTTCCTGTTTATGCTCTGTCTTACGTGGAGATTTTTTTTTCTATTTTAGCTTGACAGTGCAGTCTTGTTTATGTCATGACATGCATGCATCTTCATCCCTCCTTGCAGCCACGAGTCCAAGATATTGTGTTGAAATCAAGCCTTAATGTTTCTTTCCTGAATTTCTACCAGGCAGGTTGTGGTTAAATCAATTTCTGGAGAGAGTAGATGGTGTCAGTTACTGGTGCCTGTCACCAGCTCATATTTGGGTCATGTGCCGGCTTCTGATAACAGTGACCAACCAGATGGAACAGGTTGTTGAATCTCAGGGTCAGTGTTCTGTAAGACCCTTGTGAGAAGGAAGACAAACGTCATCCCAGAGTATGAGTTTTACATTATCATTAAAATTGTCACATCTCTGTACTGTGTTACATTTTGTTTAGTGTCACCTTTCCAGGATTAATGTGATGCTTTGCTTTCTGAGTAATCTTCTAATTATTAGTGTGTGGCACCCATAAGCACCATAATTAGAAAATTAAATTTTATTACAGATCCCAATGATGACCAGAGAAAATAGTCTAGTATGCTGCTGAAGCCTGTCTGATATTTAAAATAAGCACATAAATTATTTTTCTCTGAAACTCTATAGCGTGTACCAAACACTATAAGGCAAAACTTAAAACTCCACCTAGTGGTACAATATACAGAAAAAGGTTATCAAGATTTTGCTCAAATTATTTACTATAATTTAATGATGGTGACAATCAATTTGGAAATGCCTCCAACTATATAACACTATCTAAACCAAGACCCCGATTGATGCCAATACTTCTTACAAATAATATAAGCTTCTTACAGATAATATATTAATAATAATTAAGATCATGTAAATATATCCATTAGTGAAGGAACATTAGGTACAATGAAATATACTTTTATAATTAACAGAATGGAGACTAAAAATTAAACATGCGAACAACAACCTAGTAGCACATGTACAATTTATTTTAAGGAATGTTTGTTACCTTGGAATTTCATTATCCCTATTATCCTCTCATGTCTGAAAGAAAACAGTATAAATAAAGCTTAGCACTGGTTTAAATTAGAATCAGCTTCATACGTAAGTATTTACATTGAAACACACTTTATCCCCCAACATACAACCTAATGCTTGATTAGTTCTATAAGATATGAGGAATTCATATCCATCTAAATTCAGGTTTTCAAAAAGTGATAGTGTGGCAATGTACATATTTTCAGATGTCTCTGGCATCAGAAATATTTTCTATATGATAATCTATTGACTTATTCATTAAGTTTAAGTATTAAATACACTCCATTTTCATAGGGCCAAAAAAAACGTTTAAAAAGAGTAAAGAAAATGCTTTAACATGGTACCATTATTGAGATGTTGACTACATTACTGATGTGATGTATAACAGTGTCATTATACTTCTATATGATCAGATAATGAACACAAAATGAGCCTTGAAATTAATTTTCCAGAATGCATTCTCTATATTTGTTGTCAATCTTTTCCAAATAACCAGTTTTATGATGAATTGATGATGTGACAAAGTGACAAGAATAAATATTTATATCTACCAATAACAACTTCCTTTCATCTTGAGGAAGAGCTAATATATATATAAACCAAACAGCATCTTAAAAGAAGGTATAGAATAATAAATGACATCAAAAGAACAACGTTAATAGGAAAATCACAATTTAATACTGAGTCTAATACCTGATACATCAAATTGCAAATCCGACAGCAATATTGAAAGACCTTAATCATAATATTAAATGACAAAGCAAACACAACATCCAGCCTTACAGAGTACAATAATTTCAATCACTAAAATGAATGCACAATAGCTCTTCTATATTACTTATATTTCTAAACATATTCAATGCGACGGCTGTTACTACTGAGGCCACCAGGATGAACACACACTAACCTGTCTATTATTTATGACATTTTTATTTACTTAGCCTATTTTCACTATTTTTATATCCAGGTGTTTGTATTTGCTTTACTCTCTGAACTATTTAAGGATTATAAGGATGATAATTCATTTTAATATTGTCAAAAATTAGTTTTTCACTTATTTTGAAATTATATCCAGGCATTAAATTAAAATATATTGTAATGTTGAAGTAGTAAATATATGATAATTTTTCCTTAAGAATTGAATGCTTTTGTATAAAGATTTTATTTCATAAAAGCAATTTTAAATCTTCAATTTAATTAATTGATGAAAATAAGAAATTCTCATACTAAAGAAACAGAAACATTTTGGTAATAATTCAGTTGTTTTTCAACATGCTAGATGTTTAATAAACCTGCTAGAGAGAACCTTGCAAATTATCTAATATTTTATTGAGAAAAATGTGTAGTTTTTTAGTGATATAAAATTTCATTTCAGTAATCTGGTAATCATTTTATAAAGGATTCTGTGATCATAAAACTATTCTTACCATATTTGTTTTATCACTCTGTTTTCAACTCTTCAAAAACATTTTATACAGTAAGGATAGTCACAGATTTGGAAATATAAGGGCAACGTATTGAACTGAACTTTCAAAACTTCATATGCTGAAGCCCTAACTTCAATTATGACACCTGGAAACCCATTTCCAGGTTTCGGGTGGCACTTAGGGTTAGGTGATACCATAAGGCTGAGATCGTTATAATAGGATCCATGCCCTTATAAGGAGAAATACCTACGAGTTTGTTATCTCCTTTTCTCTCTCTTTTATTCACATGCGCACAAAAAGGTGACACAAGAGCACAGAGAGAAAACAGTAACATAAGGAAAGAGACCTCATAAACACCAGTCCGGGTAGCACCTTGATTTCGCATTTCCAGCCTCAACTCTAAAAAATAAATCCCTATAGTCTAAGCCATCCTGTGTACGGTATTTTGGTATAACTCTACCAGCAGACTAATACACATCCACTTATTACCAAATTTATAGAATAAATATTTATAAGCTCAAATCTATAGGAATGGATCATTTTCTCTGCTTTATAAAAGTTATCTTGTGACTAACAATTTGAGCTCTAAAGAGATATGCTGTAGTCTGAAGGTATTCCTATGAGAACAGGTTGTAAATGCCAACACATATAGCAATCAATGTGAAAAATGTATACATAAATATGTACATATGATAGCTGAGAAAATTTTAAATTCCTTTTTTCTATTTCCATTTTAGACACTAAAAGGTAGAGTATATTTATAAATGTGTGCTTGTATATGTGTGTATAAATTTATATATAGTCATGAATAATTTGTTTTAAGTTTATACATTCTTGATTTCTTGTAAAATACAACTTTTGTATATATAAAGCAATTAGTATATAAGTATTAAAATAGGTACCACTTTTTAACTAATTTTATGTCAACTGATCATGCTTATTAGAACTTATATCAGACTCTTTTTTACCTTTCTCTATTAGAAAACTGAATAACTCTAATAAAAGTTTAGATTAGCATTTTAAAAATTGTGATTGTATAAAGTGACTACCTAAAATATGCCTAGTTCTTAATCAAAACATATTTTGTGCATATACTCTTGTGGTTGATTTGTGAAAGTGCTACAAAATTATAAAAGCATAGCTCTTATAGTCAAATAACTATAATTTAATTGATAGCAAGGATACATAGATAGTAATTTTATATTGTAGCCTAGCTGAACTTAGAACTCATAATTAAGGAATGGGAGTATTATTAGATTCCTGAACTATACTAGTGGGAAAGTGGTGATAGAAAAGCAGTGATTACAGAAATTTGGTTTTTTGAGAAGGGAAAAGATTGCCGCAGTCTTTGAAAGCTCTGATGACTTTCACATGTAAGGCTGAAATATTTAACAATGATACATCATAGTCACAAAATGAATTGAGGACTAGTATAGTGGAGGAATCTTCATGTGCTAGGATACGTTTCTTTGTTTTCTAAATCAATTATAAGTGCTCCAACACTTTGACTAATATCAGGCACCAATTTGAACATATGTTCTGGGACCAAACCAATGTAATGCATTCATTTGTTTTCTAAAATGTTGGACACGTGTTTATTCATTGCTCACGGCTTCGCTTATACTGATCCATGAGCAATAAATGGTCGTGTTTTATTTGTAGAACAATATTTTTATGTTTAAATGTGCTTTAAAGAGCAAGGAAATTATGTATGAGATATCAGCGAAAGTTACTGAACAAAGACAAATTATAGTAGATGTGCTAATAGTAGTTATTATTTAATGGCAACCGACAATAAGACATTTTGCTAAACATTGAACATAATTTGCACTTATTTTTTCTTCACACAAACAAGATGAAAATTTGTATACTCATTTGACAATACAAGAAAATGTTCAATGTAATTGAATCAACATGGTATTATAAAGGCACTATTTATATCCAGTCTAATCTGACTCCAAAAACTCTTGTACAGTGTAGTAAAAATGGCACAACCAAATTAAAGCTTGGGGTTAAAAAATCTCTTAAATATTCACTGTCCACAGGTTATCACCTATACCTATATTACTTCTTCAGTATCTTTTTGACAGTGTATACAATTATTTATATGTATGTGTATTTCAACTTGAATGTTCACTGATTATTATACAGATCCATATACCATGCTTGCATCTCAACATGAAGACATATTACTTGATCTGTCTGGACTTAAATACTATTTTCCTAATGTTGTTCCTTCTATGTTAATTCTACCATATTTTGTATGTGATTTTAAAATGTTATCCATTATTTTAATTTCTTATTCCTGCTATAAAAACTCACTTCAAACTTGATGCATAGGTTAAAAAAACAGAAATTTATTGGAGGACAGAAACATGAAATGTATCTTACTGAGCTGTAATCAGCGTGCTCGTAGGGATTCTTAGCTTGTGGATGCTTAGGTGCAGAATTTTCTTATTCAAGGTAAAGAAGCCAATCACTGATGTTCAATGGTTTAAATTTAGTTAATGATAAAGAAGACAAGTGTCCACATTACAAGAGTTTAAATCTTTTTGCATTCACAGTGACAGTAAAAGTTCATGTGATATGGCAAATTGATAAAATTTTGAATAAATGAATAAAACATGAGTAGAAAACTCTTGTTTCCACTCAAATACATTTACTGTATGAGTACTTCACAGAGTAACTTCATTAAGTCATGAAGCTCATATTTAAAATCTGAACATTAAAAGTCATTATTGAGATAAATTATGCAATATAAAAGAACAAATAAAATATTGCGTCCTATGTTCATGATTTGTAGACCTAAACTTTTAAAAAGGAAATACTCCTCAAACTAAACCATATTAATTCGTTCTCAATCAGAATCCCAGTGCACACATTATAGAAATGGATATACTGAATTTAAAATTAAATTCAAATGTCAAGGGACCCAAAATACTCAAAGGATCTGGATAAAATTCTTACTTCATCTTACCAATTCCAAAACTTACCATAAAACAATGGAAATTAAGAAAATCTGATTTAAGGATAGATATAGAGGTCAATGGTATGCAATTGAAAGTCCAGAAATAATTCCATTCATCTATTGCAACAATAGTTTATAACAATTATATGAAAATATTACTTAATTTCATGAAAAACTTAAATGTAAAAGCTGACAAAACAAAATTCTTAGATTAAAAACATAAGGTAAATCTCCATGACCTTGGACTCAAAAATACAGTGTTAGAAATAAGACAAAAAACAAGGAAAGGAAATAATTAAAATAAATGAATTTTAGTTACCAAAATTAATAGCTTAGTTCTTGAAAAACCATTAAGAAAGTGAAAAAATAACACATATAGTGAGAAAAAAATTTTAAATCGTATATCTAAATGACTTCTTTCAGGAATGTATATCTACATTTTACAGCTCAATAATGAAAAATCAAAAGTGCAATTAAAAGATGGTCAAATTATCTGGACAATTATTAATTTGAGGAGGGTATACAAATGAACAGTAAACAAATGAAAAGTTTCTCAACACCATTATTTGTTGAAATATGCAAATCAAGAATACCCTGAGATATTGCTTCACATCCCTTGGGTGTTCAGAACTTTACAGTGAGAAAATAACAAGTGTTAGTGAGTATGCAGAGAAGCTGAAACACCGATATTCTTCCAGGGGGAATGTAAAGTATTATAGCTACTCTGAAAAACAACGTGTGCTTCCTTTGATGGCTAAATGTATGAATTACCATATGATCCAGCCTTTCTACACCTAGATGTATAGAACAAGAGAAATGAATACATATGTTAACTTACAAGCATGTACATGAATGTTGATAGCAGCAATATTCATAATAGCCAACATAGCACTGTAGAAACAATCTGGTTTCAGCTGAGGAATGGATAAACAACACATGGCCTACTCATACAGCATAATACTCAGCATAAAAGAAATGAAGCACTGATACAGGCTACAACATGAAAAAAATCTTGAAACAGTTTTCTTAAAAGAGGCAGTGACAACATGCCATATTTAACAGGATTGCATGCAGGTTAAATGTCCTGAATGAGGAAATCTACAGAGGCATGCAGTAGAATAGTGATTGTTTTCAGCTAGTTTTTGAGATTTGGATGTTAGAAAAATATATGTCTCAAAAATGGCTAAAATAGTCAACTAATATTTATTCCAATGCAAAATTAAAAATAGCATTGTATTTCTCACAATTTTACAGACAGAAATACATGGTGTTATGGCTTGAACTAGGATTTTTCCTCAAAGCCTAATGCTTTCATAGGTGGGACTTTTCAGAGGTGGTTGAGGATGTGATACTGATTTTGAAGGTGTGTGATAACTGAATAGATTTAGCATAGTTCTGGGTATGGATAATGGAAGCTGTATCCTGGATATGGGTGGTGGCAATCGATAGACATACCATAAATGTAATAAAAAGAAAGAGGGAACAAAGTCTAACTGCTGTTGCTTGTTGCTATCTACCTTCATGCCACACCATGCACTGCTTCTCCTCCACCATTCCCCTCTGCCATGCGGTCTTGCAATGGAGCCAGATGTCTATACACTGAAACCTCTACCACAGTGAGCTGAAACAAACCCTTTCTCATTTAACTTTGAGTGTTGGGTATTGTGAGTCAGAACTAGAAAAGTAAGCAAGACAAATAGTTGTACCCGAGAAGTGGGGTCATTGCTGTGACTGTGCCTGATCACGTGATTCAGGAATTGGCTGGCAGAAAGAGTTTGGAAAGTTTGGAGATGTGAACTGAAGAGGCAGCCATACAGTGCTATATGAGGAGCTTGATGGGAGAGTCTGGTCACAGCTCAGAAGACCAGAATGCTGATAGCAATACATCCAGTGAGGACCAGGCTCTATAGAAAGGTGACAAAATTTGAAGATATAAATCCTAGTAGGGGAAGTTAGATACCTGGGGCACGCCTTTGACAAAGAAATTGGGAGCTTAGTTTCTTCTTGCCTGTATTTCTTGGTCAATGTAAAGATGGCTTCTCCATCAGACATTCCTGCCATGATGTATTCCACAGCACACGGCAACAGGGCCAAGTGCTCATGAACAAAACCCCCTGAAGTCACATGTCTAAATAAATCTTTTGTTCTTTTATGTTATCTCAGACATTTTTTCACAGAGACAGATTGTTGACTACCACAGAAAATTGGACCACAACTTGGTGTCATTGCTGTGACTACATTTGAAATGATATGGGCTAGCCTTTAGGAATGGTTCTGAGGAGAAGTTTTGGAAAACTTAGAGGAACACAACAAAGAATCCTTATAATGCTATAAGTAGAGGTTAACAGATGCTTCTCATATAGAAGAGAGGCACCAAAATATGTGTAGAGAGTAGAGCTTATGATCTTGAGTTTAAAACAAAAAAAAAATGGACTGTCTTGGAAATTACACTGAAGACCATCCACATTGCACTCTCGCCAGAACATTAGGTGAATTATGCCAGTGCCCTGAAACTTCGTTAGTCTGAATTTAGAGGTGATTGATAGTTCGTCAAGTGATGGAAATTTCAAGGTAGCATAGCATTCAGGTACAGATAAGAGTATTACCAGCTGTCTTTAACTAGTTATACTGTATAAGAATCATGAGCTAAGAAGATCAGAGTGAAAACGCATCGGAAAACTTTCAGGTTGGCAAGAAAAGGAGCTCATTTAAAGGTGCTAAGTGCAGTTGCTTAAGAGAGAATCACAATTAAAAGGAATCTAAGTAATTTGTACTAAGACAGTGGGGAAGCTTCCCTAAGGACAATTCAGGAATCTGTAAAAGCCTACCCATCACAGTCTCCAAGGTGTACAACCTAAATTTGTTTTTAAAAATTTCCAGGGAAGACTCTTTTGAAAAACAGAGCCCAAGGGTGTTCTCCCCATTGAGGACCCCCATAGGCATCATTTTCTGAGGATCCATTTCAAGCATAAGGCACTCAGATGCAAGTGGAACTGTGGCTTAAACACTCCCAGTACAGCATATACTGGCAGCAGAACTTTGCAAATCTATATGATGCTGATTTTATAAGCATGAAGAATGTAAGAATTGTGGGGCCAGCAAGTCTTCCAGCAAGAGTTCAAAGAAATTTTGTGAGGCCTGTAAGTAGGTGGCCTGACTAAGGTTACTGCAAACAGTCCCTGACAGGGTGATCCATAATAATGTTTTGAGAGTGGAGCCAAAGTGAACTTCCCAGGACGTTAGCGAGTACACGCATAGTATGGAAGAACTGTTAAGAGAAACTACAGGAAGTGGACATAGACTGCACAAAAGAGTGGCCATTCAGTTGACAATGAACACAGTCATGTAGGTGAGACTTCCAAAGTTTTGGAGCTCACTACACTGCACTTTTTCCTTGAATGTTAGACACAGAATTATACAATATTTGCCATTCTTGGACTCGGTCTTGTATCAGTTCAGTTCTTTCTTCTTATGTTTGTATTCCTCCGTTTGAATGAAAACCTTTATACTACTCTACTTTATCGTGAAAGTAGATAACTCTTTTTATACCAGGTTATACAGCTGAGTTTCCTTGATTCTCAGAAGGTACCTTAGACTTAGAAGTTTTAGCCATGCTAGAACAGTTAACACTTGGGAGACACTTGGAAATCGATCAAATGCAGTTTGCATTATGAAATGGGCATGACCTCATTTGGAACTTGAATGTTCCTCAGAGGCACATGTGAAGAAAGCTTGGTTGCTAGACAATAAGCATTGTTGAAAGGTGATATAACCTTTAAGAGGCAGGACCCACTGGGAGGAAGTTGAATCACCAGGAGAATGCCCTTGAGATTTTGGGACCTTGGACATTTTCTGTCTCTCTCTTTAATTCCTGGTTGCCACAAGGTACCCAAGCTTCCCGCACTACACCCTCTTTATGTAAAGACCAGCTGAGTATGGTCTGCCACATCCAGCACTAGGAAAGAAAGCAAGTTTTCCCTTTAAAGTTGCTTATTTAAGGTATTCTGTCACATTGGTACGTGGCTGACTAACAATATCACTGATAAAATAAAGCTTTCATTAATGATGGTCAAAAAAATTTTAAAGCTCTAATGGATCTGCTTGGAATTCAGCTTTCTTTCCCTCTGTATCAAATGAAATACACCTGAAAGAAACAGGATGATGTGCTGAACTGAGTAGAAGGAAAGTCCAATGCAAAGCATTTTCTTTCTTTCTTTCTTTCTTTCTTTCTTTCTTTCTTTCTTTCTTTCTTTCTTTCTTTCTTTCTTTCTTTCTCTCTCTCTCTATCTCTCCCCTATTCTTCTGTTGCTTTAACAATCTTTTATTCCTATTTAATTTAATGTTATCACTTGTCTATGGAAATATTACTCTAGTTTCTGTGGATATAATGATATAATTTAAAAGGCTGAAGGTGACATGATACCAAATTTATTTTAATTCAACTGAGAATAAATGTCTGCTCCAATTGGTAGAAAATATAATGTATGGAACCTACTTTTCACAGGTTACTTTCCACAAGATTAGATGTGGAAATAGAATTTAGTGAGCAGAAAATTGGTTAAGAATTTCCTCTGGAATAAAGGGCTCTAATGATGAAAGAAAGAAGCTAAATAAGTCAGAGGTGTAGGGTAAGCTGGAGAACAATTTCAGTGAGATATTTCATTGATTTTTATAAGAAGAACTAAAGATGATATGACTCACTGTTGACATCCCAAACTGTGACAGAAACAAAAAAATTTTAAAGAGTGTTTTAAACAGTTGCTGGACAGCAGCCAATGAACAATAGGCTGTGAAATTTGGAGATGATGTTCATCTTGACCAATGCTGAATAATATAAAATTAGCAAAAGCATAATATATGTAATTATGTATATATAATATATTTATAAAGTAGAATTAAATGTTGCAATATATATTTTCAATGTAAATAATATTCATTCATGAAGTGTTGTAAACTTAAAACATTAAGTGACTACCAACTTCTGCTAAAATGAATACTAATTTAATATCTTTAAATGGTAACAAATTAATAAACTATTTCCAAATGAATTATAAAGGTCATAGGGATAAAATCATTCCATGTGAAGATTTTCTTTTGTTTTTTTTTTATTTTAAAAAATAAAAGAAGGAAAACATATTAACAGACAGACATCCATTTACAAAATAGCATAAGAACAATACAAGCAATACAGAGTTACAGACAAAGTTGTAGGAAATTAACTATGGTGGTTGTATGACGTATTGATATTTTCAAAGTGGTTTCTCAGGAAAACAAATTTATCAAACAAGTAATCATTAACTGTGCCTTTCTGTAGAGCAACAGAAGACAGTAGCACTTCGTTAGCTATTCTATATATACATTCTTGCTGAATTTCCACTTCTTTCACTTACCATTTCCCACATCCCAGTTGGCCTTTACTTTTGAGCATTTTCCTTTCGTTTCACAATGTCTATCATACCTCCTAGCTTTTACTTGCTCTTTCAGGTCTTACACTAGTGAGACAATACAATGCTTACACAGCAGGTCTGATTTACTTCACTTATGAGTATGGTCTCTAGTTGTGACCATTTACCTATAAAAACCTCAAGTTTATCTTTCTTTATAGCTGAGTAATATTCCATTATATAAAAGTACCACAAATTTTTAATCCATTCTTCAGTGAATGGGCATTTGGGTTGCTTCCACAATTTAGCAATTACAAATTGTGCCGCTATGAACATGGGTGCACATATATCACTGTGATACGATGTTTTCAGATCTTCTGGGGAAATACCCAGAAGGGGAATAGCTGGGTTGAATGGGATCTCTATACCTAGTTTGCAGAGGAATCTCCAAACTGATTTCCAAATTGGCTTCAGCAGTCTGCATTCTCACCAGCAGTGGAAAAGAGTTCCTATTTCTCCATAGCCTCACCAGCATTTGTTATTGGTTGATTTCTTAATACTAGCCATTCTTACTGGGGTGAGTTGAAATCTCAATGCTGTTTTAATTTGCATTTCTTGAATGACTAATGATGTTGAACATTTTCTCATGTATTTACTTGCCATTTGTATTTCTTTATCTGAGAAGTGTGTATTCATCTCAGCTGCCCATTTTTTGATTGAGTCTTTGAATTTGGGGGGTCTGATGTTTCTTAATTCTTTATATGTTCTAGATAGAAGACCCTTGCCTGAGGGACAGTCAGCTAAAATTTTTTCCCAATTTGTGGGTTTTCTTTTTACTTTGCTGGTGATTTCTTTAGATGTGCAGAAACTTTTCAGTAGGATGAGATCCCAGTTGTTGATTCTTTGAAGTGTTTCATGGGCAGTTTGGTTTTTCTACAGGAAATCTCTGCCTACCCCTATGTCTTCAGGATTTTTACCTACTTTCTCTTCTAGTAGATTTAGTGTTTCTGTTTTAATATTGAGATTGGTGATCCATTTTGATTTGAGTTTGGTGCATGGAGATAGACTTCAGTCTATTTTCACTCTTTGGCAGGTGGCAAGCCAATTTTTCCAGCACCATTTATTAAAGACTTTGTTTGGCCCCTTTATCAAAGATTAGGTGGCTGAGCATGTTTGTGGTTGTGTCTGCCTCCTCTAGTCTGTCCCACTGATCCTCCAGTCTGTTTTTAGCCAGTACCAGGTTGATTTTACTACAGTGGCTTTGTAGTATAATTTCAGGTCAGGTATTGTAATTCCACCTGACTTGACCTTGTTGCCCAGGATTGCTTTTGCTATTCTGGGCCTCTTCTGGTTCCAGATGAATTTAAGGCATGTTTTCTCGAGATCTGTGAGTTATGGTAATGGTAGTTTAATGGGAATTGTATTGAATCTGTACAACAATTTTGGGAGTATGGCCATTTGCACAATATTGATTCTTCCTATCCATGAGCAAGGGATATTTTCCCATTTATTGAAATCCACTTTGATATCAGTTTTCAGAGTGCTGTAGTTTTGATTGAATAGGTCTTTTACTTCTTTTGTTAGATTGATTCCTAAATATTTCAATTTCTTGAATGCTATTATGAAAGGTATAGTTTCCTTAATTTCTCTCTGTTTGTTTGTTATTTGTGAATAGGAATGCTACTGATGTTTGGGTGTTGACTTTGTGTCCAGCTACACTGCTGAATTTGTTGATTAATTCAAGGCATCTTCTTGTGGAGTTTTTTGGGTCTTCCATGCAAAGTATCATGTCATCTGCAAATAGTGATAGTTTTACTTCTTCCTTTCCTATCCATATTCCTTTTATTTCTCTCTCTTGTCTAATTGCTGTGG
>NW_004955472.1:4800748-4826418 GCF_000276665.1 Chinchilla lanigera | reverse complement strand
GCAGATGGTGAAGTGTATCTAGTTCTCCCAGGTCTCAGACGTGGACTGTGATGCCAGCTGATGTCAGTCCATCGATCCACTGTCCTCTCGCAGTTCAGGGCACACATATGACCCAAAATTGTACTGCAATTCTGATGCAATCCCGGTACAGTGGACCTGTGTCCCCAGGCAGTTCAGGGTACAGGCAAACCCAGATGCAAACTTCAGGTTCAACAGTTCGTGGACCACCTGATTCTGTGTCTCCAGGCAGTTCACGATGCGCACAGAGGTGGACATAGGCTGCACCAAGAGTTATCACACACTGCCTGTGTCTGTGACCTCCAAGAGCTTGGAGCGCAAGCAAGGCCCAAACCTGAACCACGGTGTCAGCAGCTCATGGAGCACCTGCTCCAGTACCTCACTGGGCACTGCCTACATGCACAGGTGGCCCACATGTTAACTCTGGTGAGAGCATTCCACAGGCCTTCAGAGTGAGGATCTCCTGTCTGCACCCAAGGATTTTCTTTTGATAATTCAGCTCTTGATCTACCACTCCAGGGTGGCTCCATGTTTCACTTTCCCCCTTGGCACTGGACAGTAGACTAACCAACCAGACTGATACTGGGTGAGGCCAATGCCTGGGGAACAAAGGGAGGAACCAGATCCTGTGACCATCAACACTAACACATTGCCACTTGCTTGAACCACCAGTGGTATGTGCATGACTGTCCCATCAGGAAACTTGAAACAATGGTCCTTTGCTACTTAATATCAGATGATAGAATTAAAATCAGAGCCACTCAGCAAAGGGACATACAAATTATGGCCCCATTGTGACTATATTAACCACCACAGTCTCCTTGAAATCATGCCCCATGGCGTATATACAGCAGAGAGCAGAGGGCCGATTGTATTTTCCATTTACCAGTGAGATCGAGGACAAACCTTGGGTTGGATAGAAATACAGCCTGGATGAGGAGACAGTGGGCTTTCCAGTGTAGGGATGGTACAACAGAAACCCTTTGGCCACAGCACTAGGTTTAGAAAATTGTGACTAACTGGATACCAAGACTGTAGCTATTAGAAAGACATCACTTATTCAAAAACAGGATTGGTTTTTCCTTGACTCAATCAGATTTTGGTTTTACAATTTTTATTATTTGTATCTTTCCATCACCAACTTTTTGGGTTCTGGGAATTTTTCTCCCTTTTTTAAACTTTAACTTTTTTCTCTTCCTTTTCTTTTTTTCCTTTCAATTGCTCTTCTTCCTACTTCTACCTTTTATTTCCTGCAATTTTCTGATTATCTTTCTTTTTTTCTCATTTGTTCTTTCCTAC
Organism: Chinchilla lanigera; assembly: GCF_000276665.1. Classification (NCBI taxonomy): domain Eukaryota; kingdom Metazoa; phylum Chordata; class Mammalia; order Rodentia; family Chinchillidae; genus Chinchilla; species Chinchilla lanigera. The sequence goes on along the minus strand of NW_004955472.1, from coordinate 4,825,101 downwards.
AACTGTCTTCTAATGTTATTAATTTATTTTACTCCTCAGACACTCTGTATCAACTTTTTCTTTTCCTTTTCATATTTCACTGATTAATTTTTCAAATTTTGACCTTTTAATTCTCAAGTTCTCATGCCTTCTATCTTTACTAGTATAACTATAAAGTTTTATAACTCTCTAGATAGTACTTAACTTTAAGGTGATGGTGTTCAATATAATTCTATGTGTAATAGAATTACAGTTGTTCACTTAGCAGGTATTTACTGTAGGTCAATAGTAGATAAATATCTGGTTTATATCAGTGTTTATACTATATTATAGATCTCATTTCTATGGTAAAAGGTAGCACATTATTACTTGTTCAGGTTTTTTCAATATGAAGTTGATATTTTCCACTATAATTAATGCTGATTTCTATTATTATGGCCAAGGGACCATAACTGTTATTATTAGTTTTATTGAGATGCTGATATCTGGCCTATCTTAGGGTCATTAACAATATTCTTGGACCATTCCTGAACTGGATCCTGGGCCAAATAAGTTGCAACATCTCATCTCAAGTAAACTAAGGTGGTTGGATCCTGGTACAGAGGCAAAAGTCAAAACAGTGGTACCTCAGGTCTCAAACTTAATTATTTGCACAATTCTGATAGAGAATCAAAATGGATGAAAATGGAATCAAATTCAGTGGTTAGGTTCAATGTTGACCCTAGGGGGGAATTTGATTTAGTTTTTGTCCAATTTGTTTTGCAACCAGGATCATAAGAAGTATTAAGTTCATGAACCAAGGTGCCATTGTAGTTAATAATATCTATAGGACACCAAAGAAGAGTAGGTGCTAACTTATAGTATTAGTACTAGAAACAGCTTTGCACTACAGTGAACTCACAAGCTTCAACACAAAGTGAAAAGTGAATAGTGTCTGCTGTAGACTTGCTGATTGACTTGTGTCTTTGCGTCAATACCTCTTTATTTATAGCTTTTGTGGTCTTGCCAAATGCGTATTCATGTATTTTGTTATCTCTTTAGATATAAGTTTGAATAATTCATAGGTGAGGCTTCCTGTTCCCTCACTTTCCTTTTGTTTTTTTTTTTTTTGCTTTTTTTTTTTTTTTTTTGACAGGGTCTTGTTATTCAGTTCAGGTTTGCCTTGAGCTTACTTTGTAGCCCAGGCTGGCCTCAAATTCACAGTGATCCTCCTGCCTCAACCTCCTGAATGATGGGATTACAGGAGCCTCCTTTTCAACATCCTATGAATCAGCTTTAAGGGAGCTGAAAGATTTTGGATGTATTTTGTTGGCTTGTCCTCTCAATCATTACATCTACAGAGGACATTAACAAAAAGTTAGCAGATCTAAAATACATGAAGGAGCAGCATACAGAAAAATTAGAGTCCAAAAGTAAACCCCATGTAGAAACTCAGATTAAAAATTCTATCAAAAGTGTGGGATACAGAAGCAATCAGTGTGAGGAAAGAATGTCAGAACTAGGAGATACAGCTGCTGCTAGTGACTGATGAGATATATTTTTCAAAATTAATGGAGAAATAATGTTTTCAATATAAATGGCATCAAAGAAATAATGACTACAAATTCAGCAGTCTAGAAATCTCTTAAGATATCTTACATAGAAAAAATGAAGCTAACAATGACAAGTACAATGAATACACCAGGTAGAGTGAGTGAATGGTGAAGGGAAAAGTAAGGAATCAGCAACAGGAAATGAAAGTAATGGTAGGAATACATCAATACCTATCAGTGGTAATTCTTAATGTTAGAGGCCCCACTTCCCCTATCAAAAGAAACAGATTGGCAAGTTGGATCAGGAAACAAAATCCAGTGACGTGAACTAAACATGAAACATTCTACCCAATAAAGCACACTGATTAAAAAAAATCACAGGATAGAAAACATATTCCATACCTAAGCACTCCAAAAATGGAGGTGCACTTACCTTACATCTGAAGTAAACTATAAGCCAAAGTTGAGTTAAAGCAGGTGAAGATGCAAAGAAGGTTAGTACATATTGATTAAGGGTATATATATCCTAGGAGGAAGAGACAGTAATTTTAAAACGTATATACCAAATGACAGCACACATGAATTCTTAAAACAAGTACTACTGGGCATAAAAATCCCATATTCATGAACACAATTTCACTGGGGGCCTTCAGTAACTCACTATTGCAAATAGGCAGTTGAAGTAGGGAAAAATATCGACATCAAGATATCAGAGTTGAATGAAACTTTCAAACAAACACACTTGATGTCTGAAGAGTGTTTCACCCAACAACAGTAGAATACGTATTCGTTTCATCAGCATACAGAACTTTTTCTACCACGGACAACATACTAGTCAATAAAGCAAGTTCATGCAAATTTAAAAGAGTTAAAGTTATTCCATGTATATTATCAGAACACAGTGTAGTGAAACTAGAAATCAATAACAAAAGAGAAAAATTATGAAAACATATGGATATTTAAAAATCCAATTTTAAATAAATAATGTGTAGCAGAATAAAGGAAATAAGAAATAAGGCAGTTTCTAGAACTAAATGATAATACCAGTAAAACATAGCAGGATACATGGAACACAATGTATCATAAGTGGGAAGTTTATAGTGGTGAATGTCTGCATCAGAAAAATAGCCAGGACAATTAAAGTACTGATGGATCTCAATATCACAGAGAAACAAGAACCCAATCCTAAAATTAATACAGGAAGGAATTACAAAGATAAGAGCAGAAATGAATGGAATTGAGATGAAAACAATATGAAGAATCAATGAAGAGCTAATGATCAACAAATAGCCAATCTTACTAAAAAAAAGAGCAAAACAATCCAAGTCAATGTAATTCTACAGAAAAAACTGAAATCACTAGGACAATGTAAAAATCAAGAAAGATTATCAGTAACTACTTCACAAATCAGTATATTAATAAATTGGAGAATTCAGAAGAGATGAGTACACAGATGAATTACCAAGGTTGAACCAAAAAGATTAAAAAGCCCTGAATAATCCAATTAGAGGAAATCAAATTGAGCATTAATAAAAAACCTATCAACTCAGAAAAGCCCAAATCTGAATGGATTCACTACTGAATTCTACAAAATCTTCAGTGAAAACTGAACACCAGTACTCTTTGAGTTCTTCGATGAAATTGAAAAGAAAGCTGTACTCACAAAGTCATCCTTGGAGGCCAACTTTAACCTGACTCCAGAACCAGGCAGTGATTCATCAAAAAGAGAGCCAGGGCCGATCTCTTTAATGAATATAAGTGCAAAATTCCTCCACAAGGTGCTGGTAAACAGGATGCAATGACTCATCAATATGATCATGCATCCTGACCAGGCAGACTTCACAAAAGGGATGCAAGGATGATTCAACATATGCAAATCAATAAACACAATGCATCACATGAAAGGAACAAAGACAACAATCATATAATCAGTTTATTAGATGCAGAAAAGCTTTGGACAAAATCAAGCATCCTTTCATGACAAAACACTGAAGAAAATAGGTATATAGTAAGATCATATCTCAAGCTGATAAAGCCATTTATGACAAATCAACATCACTGTAAGTGGGATAAAAACTAAAAGCTTTTCCTCTAAAATCGGGAACGAGGCAATGATGTTCACTGTTGCCACTCCATTTTAACACAGTATTCACTTGAACAGTAGCAAGGGCAATTAGGCAAGGAAAGGAATTACTAGGGGTATGTACAAGAACTCAGAGTCATTGTTTGCAAATGATGTAGTTCTCTGCATAGAAAATCCCAAACCAACCCATCAAAGACATTTAGGATTCATGACCAAATTCAGTAATACAATAGGATACAAAATCAATGCACATAAATGAATAGTGTCCCACGCATTAATGATGAACCCAGTGAAAAGGAAAAATAGATCATTCATAATTACTCCAAGAAATAAAATACATAGGAATTAGTTTAGCTAAGGAACTGAAAAATTTCCATAGCAAAACCTACAGTACTCTGAAATAGGAAATCAAAGATGACATGAGGAAGTGGAAAATATCCTCTGTTCCTGGATAGGCAGAACTAATGTAGTCAAAATGGTCATACTTCCAAAATTGCTGTCCAGATTTAATACAACCCCAGTCAGAATATCTATAGCATTCCTAGCAAAAGTGGAGAAAACAGTTATAAAATTGATATGGATCCAGCAAAGACCCAGAATAAATATTTCAAAGAAGAGGTAGATGGCTAAATAAGAGGTGAAGGCTAAATAAAAGGGAAAAGTGGTATGATTTGAGGGCTCCAGGAAAACTAAAACCCTCTAATAGAATTCAAGATTCTCTGGGGGTTAAGACAAAGAACTGCTCTGGGCAGTCCGCATTTATTTGATTTGCAAACAAAGGAGGCGGATACTGAGGAAAGCATGGGAATCTGAGCAGAACTTTGGGAGTCTGTTCAAGGACTTCTCCAAGCAGTAAATCATATTAACTTAGGAGAACTACCTCATCTCCAGGTTGAGCTTCATCACAGGAGTGAGATGCCTGCATCTACAATCTTTATCTAGTTAATTGGGGCTGGAGCCAGGCATCCTCAGCTGTGGCCTTGGCCTGTCCTCTGAGGCATCAGGGCACCAGAGCACATTACAGGCCTCAGCCAGGACCAGCGACTCATAGAGGTTCACTTACAATGAATCCACTACTCATCTCCAGACAAGGGGCCAAGCCTTGGACAGCCTCACCAGTAAATATAGAAAGCCAACTGGTCAATTTTAAATGCTGCTCAGAGCCACTTCGTAGTGGTCTCCATTATTTCTACCTTCTGTTGCTTACCGTTATGAAAAATTTCCAAGAAGACAAATGATCACAAATATCTGGTGCTACTGAATACACTGCCCACTAAAGAAAATAAGTACAATGCTCACTTTTGAGTTTTTTTTTAATTTTAAAAATAAAAGGAGGAAAATATTAACAGACAGACAACACTTTACAAAATAGCAAAGGAACAGTACAGACAGTACGGAGTTACAAATAGAGTGGTAGGAAATTAACAATGCTTCTTGTATTACATATTGATATCTTCAAAGTAGTTTCTCATGCAAACAGATATAGACATACAAAGCTGATCAACCAAGGACTCATTGACAGTTTCTTTCAGCAAAGAAATACAAGACAGTAGAACAGCCGTGTTAACTTTTGAGTTTTTAACGAGCATATCATGAGGGTTTGCCATTTCCCTTGGTCTTCAAATCAGAACTAATTGCTGCAAACTGAGGGAGAACTGGCAGAAGGGGGAGTGATAGCAACAGCCAAGCTACAGGGCAAAGATATATTTATCAAGTTTGTCCGCACTTCAGTGATTCCAGAAAAGTGCGTATGTGCTTCCTGCCAGTACTGGGTCTCTCCATCTGGTGGTCAGAGGTGTCTGCAGTGATGTGTTCACTAACCAGGTTCTGCCGCACACTTTTCTGGAGGTTCTGACAGTGAGGAGCCTCTAAACTACTGCCAACATACCCAGCAATTTGTGGAAACATTCAGTCTACTCTCTGTGAATTATTCTCCACTTCTGAAGAACAATAAATCGTATTTCATGTACTCAATTTACACTCTCACTAATGCAGAAATTTCTATTTCCCAGCACATTAAGTATTATGCACTTTTAATTGTTGCCCATTATGTAAGTGGAGAACTATATTTTATGCTTATTTTAATTTTCACTTAATTTAAAATGTAAATCAGTAAAATCAATTGCATTTTAAGCCAGCCATCATGTACTTACTGAATATTTTGTGCAAATAGCTTGCAAAGGATTTAAAATATTCCTTCAGTTTAAGAATCATCAAAATCTATCTGCATAGGTACCAATACCATCCCTGTTCTATTATTACACAAATTTTTGTGTCTGTAAAATAACTTGCAGAATGTACTGTATCAAATTTTGTGCAACTGAAATTTCAAACCAAGTATCCTATACCACATAAAACATAATTTAAATATTGTGCTTTACTTGTTCATTTAATTTACAATTATTATTTTTATAATAAGAAAGCAGAATCTTCTATATCAGCGCATAACTGTCATAGAATTCAAAAATAAAGTTAAAGTTCATTAAAATAGTAAAATAAGTACTGTATAATTGTAGGATATGTGATATTTAGATACCCAAAACTGTCAAAATGCTTGAATGCTTGAAACAGGTATATAATTGCTGAAAGTATAAATTTTTTAAGCATATTTTATATATATACATTTATATATGTTCATACATACACATGTATCTATCTACCTTCATATTGTATACAATCTGGCAAATCTTTTGAACCTCCAAAATGTTAAAAAGTCCTACAATAATCCAAATAGAGATGATCATTTTTAACAACCCCCACATATGCATACACACAAATACAAAATAAAAATGTAACAAATCGAATCAAAAACTACTAACAAACTTGCCCTAAAAGGATTCTTTGCACAAACTGATGTGTGAATGTGCAGTGTCTTAAGTCTTCTCCTCAATTCTGTGGAGTTGCTTTTTCTCTGAACTATAAACACACACAATGTACAATTTCTCAATATATGCAGTAGTTTGAAAATAAGATTTCTATTATTCTAAGCAGAAATTCATAATTATGTTTCTAATAGCAACATCAGCCAGTTTCCAGAGCTGGCATTGATTTCTCTTCCTGTGTATGGCCCCTTGCTACACAATGGAACAGCTGCTATGAATTCTCTTGGGTACACAGAAGGGTCAGACAACTTTCAAGCTACCTGTCCTCACTGGTAATAGTGAAACTATGCCCAAATGAACTTTTTAACAAGGCCATAACCTGTTCTTTCATGTCATAGTCATTTCAAAATGAAACTGAAGAATGAAAATAGGTTTCAGCATGTAGATATACCTGCCTTTCAGGTATATTTATTGATCAGGAGAATATTATACAAATAAGAGGACATGTAAATTAAGAAAACATTTTCAGCAAATAACGACATAGCTTGTAGTAGTCTCAACAGAGACAATATTTTCCGAATGAAAGCAATGTAAGTAAAGCCAGTCTGTATCAATAAAAGGTCTAAATTCATATGTATATTCAGTTATATATGAGTTCTTTCCACACATATAGATCTACCTTTGACATAGGAATAAGTATGTCACCTCATGTAATACTTTCAGTTGTCCCTTAATGTAAGCATTATTCTCATTTGTCCTGAAAGAAATCTGAAGAGAAGAGAGCATTTAAATTGAGTAATGTTAAATGTAGCATATTTGTATTTTGAGAAACGTGGATTGTCTAACCATATTTTTAATTAAAATATGAATGTAATTTTGTACAGTTTTTAGAAGACACATTTCATGGTACCCTACCCAAAACCAAGATTAGGTATTGATAAGGGTAAGTGAGTGCTCACAATGTTACTTTTCTGGATGGATATTACTTAAAGTAGAGATGCAAGGAAGGATCTTACAAATGTGTTCCTTGCTCTTACTCAGAGGTAGGTTTGAGGTCTTCTGGATTTGTACACATATTTGTAAAATTGCAAGATAATGGGAGCTACTGCATTCAAGTAACAACAATAAGAAGAACATAAGGAGAGTCTCTTGCATCATGTGTGTTATTGAGTCACCATATTACCACTTATCTTTGAACTTCTAGTTACATGCAAGAATAGGTGTCCTTATAAAATCACTAGAAGTGTTTCCTCGCTGATGGACGTATATGAGGCCGGTGGTCGGTGTTGTCACAGCAACTGAAAACTATTATTTGCGAATGTGGTTGTAGTTAAGAAGTCCTTGGGATAACTGTGAAATTGCTTAAAATTTAGCAGTTGCTACTAAATGCAATATTCATAACAGTAGTTTGTGCGTTTCAGTTTACAGACAGCAATTACAAATTTTTTCTGCTTTCACAGAGCACTCATATCAATAAATCCAGTCTCCTCATGTTACCTTTAAATAATTGATCCCTGAAGATATCTAATTGCAAATCCAGGTCTTGTTTTTCTTTTATGAAATTAATTTAAGGAAATCCTGCATTTAAATCCCTGACGTGAAAAACAACTATATTTTATGTGAGGAAAAAGTCTGCTTTTAGCCACATTCTATTACATGTTAACTGAAATAAATACATTTTGATGGTGGATAAATTATACCTATCTAATTCCTGGCATGTATTAATTGCAAATACGTATTGGTTCTCACACTTACACTTTCTATACAAGAAGTGTTCCATAAAGAAATAGACCAATAAATGCTGTGGAGAAACATGTACTTTGACTAAAAATATTTGTACTATTTATACTTCTTAATATATTGTAGGTCTTTCCTCTGAATGAAAATATACATCAGTATATTAGAGGCTATGAAAAATTCTCAAGGAAAAGGATTTACATTTGTTATTTCTTCTTAGAAAATTGGCTCAAACCTTTGAATCTAAAAGTAAAGAAATTAATAAATTTGTATTTATTCCTAATTTCACATCACATTTACACTATGAATATATGATTTACATTAGTTACCATGCTAATTCTTTTGCACAGATTCATTTTATACTTCCCTCCATGGAAAGCATAACAGCCAAAAAAACCTCATAACATCCAAACTGGACAAAAGAGATTATAGTCTCTTCAATAATGCCTATCAAAAGTAGCATAAAATACTTGAAGAATGAAATAGGAATTGAAATTTTAAAATTAGGATTTGAGGACAACACACTTTAGATTCAGGAGAACACATCATCAGAATAAAGCATTTAAATTGAAGATGGTGTTTAAATTTGAACCTGTGAGATTATTCATCATTAAGATTATTTGTCAAAGATGGCATCATTTGTCAAATAATCTAATTACAATAGTATTAGAAAATAAATCAGATTTGCATTTTAGTATGAAACTTGTTAAAAGAACACTTTAAAATTGGTATATTAACTCAATTTGTCAGGTTGTTTTTTTTTTTTTACAAATAATAATATTAAATTATAGTACAGCACAACCAGGGCTGGGTAGTTCTGGTTTGGTCTCTCATGAGCTTTCAGTCAAGATTTAAGTGGGTTTTCAGTAATCTAAAGGAGGGACACAGCCAAGCTGGAGGATCTGCTCTCAGGGTGGCTTACTCACTTCCTTAGCAAACAGGTGCAGATGCTCAGCAAAAGAACTCTGTCATTTTCTCCATGGACCTCTCCACATGGTTATGTGCATCTATGGATATTAGTTAGTATATCCCTCATAAAAAGTAATCTAAGAAGCATGAAGCCAACCAGAAAGAAGTTTCAATGTTTTGTATAACCTAGCCTAGTAAATTACAGAAATCAGTTCTCCCAAATCCCGTTTGCTGGAACTGAGTCACTAAGACGAAGCCTTACCAATGCAAAAGGAAATTAATCTCAACCTCTTAAGGGGTTGACTAGCAAAGGATCATGTACATATGTTAACTACAACAAAAGTTTTAAACCAGTTCTCTGAAGTCATTTAAGCAGAGAACTCCACTTTAAGGTAACATGTTTCTAAGCACTCCCTTAAAGTATTCATGACATAATATAATTTACATGATATAATATGAATACATGTAAGAAAATTTTGTCACAAGAAAATAGGTTTAATTTTTAAAAATTCACTCAGGTTGATAACTGTTTGTTTTTAAGTACACTTTGAATTTTATTCATGACATTCATTTGCTCAAGTAATTTATAACCGTTTGATCATAACTTGAATTGGAAGTCACAACTTGATTGCACAAGTAGACATACAAAGATAGGTTTGGAAGACAAAATTTTTAACTGAAACCTGGCATATGCTTCCATGTTTTAAACATTTGATTGGCATTATGAAAGACACTGACGAAGGTCAGAATCTTAAAATCTTATTGGGAGGAAGAGAGAAATAATGACTGTTTTAATAGTGGGAGATTCTGTTTTCACATCAGCTATTGGTTTGTCAAATGGAAGATTCATTAGCAATATACATTTCACAATGCGACGTGAGGGAACACACAGTGGAGGAGCAGAGTTCTGAAATGTTCCTTGCTCTTGACTATTATATAGGACTTAGTCATCCTTGCAATAAAGCTTTCCTTCTTTTTAAATGTCCAGCGAAAGTCTGTAAATTAGATGAGTATGTAGGAATTTAAACAAATGCAGTAATGGATAATAAATTTAAGTCAGCCTAAGCACCTCATGTATACCTCTCTAAAACACAAACTTTAAGAAAATCAGTCATTTAAAATATAGGACCATGAGGGAGATACTGAATTTCTGCAACTACCAGCAGAATGGAAGGGAAAACAAGAGGGTATTACAGGAACAATTTTGCAACAGCTCAGCATGCACTCACACAGATACCAATAAATAAGATAGAGGGTACCACTTTCTCTGTTTTGCAGGGAAGATGGAACATTGGAAAGCCAACTGTTGGAATTTATTGGTCTTACACTGTAGTTGCTTTCTTTCCTGTTTTGTTTCCTACTGACATTTTCAGCTCTTCTGTGCCCCATAGAGCCCTATCACAAAGAATTTTACCTTTGGGAAATGATAATTTTCCACAAGAGCAATTTTTATATCTAAAAGACAATGGGAATATGAGAAGAATGGTTGTTGCTGTTAAAGTATATCCTCAGGATTATAAACTGCATTATGCAGTCACGAACTTCTGTATTAATGTCATTTAACCTTTGGCAATATTAGTTTAGAGAAGATCTCGGGAAGAATGGTACATTAACTTTTAGAAGTGATGGGCTGTGATATTCCTGCTGTGATATTCAATGGAATAGACTGAACTTCAGCAGAACCTTCTAAGACATAAGATATTTTCTTTCTATAAGGCAAAGCTCTCATTTCTAGGAGAAGGTGTGAATTCAGAGTTTATCCTGTCCTTTAAACAGTAGGGCATAATGGTGCCTTTTAAAAGAATTCTATAAAATAGCCCACTTTGTTGGCTACTGTCCAACATGTTTTAACTATTTCATCACTCAGTTTATTCAATAAGGAGATGATAGAATGTCACATTAGATTTCATTCTGTATTTCAAAATGATTTTTTTTGCTCCAAAGTATTGGAAATTTTCAAAATATTAGAAAGAATTGCATGGTTGTAATTAATGAGGTTCAATTTTTAATAGCAGTTTGTAAAAATTACTGAGTAACTGTAGAAAGTAATTACTTAATAGAGTCAAAAAATGCAAAAAACATTCTTTCTGGGGAGATTAATGGCAAAGCTCATGAGTGACGAAAGGATGAAACTATTACGATGCACCTAAGTTCAGATCAGTTCTATCCCTGCTGTTCTACGTTTTGAATGATCTTCGACTCTACCTCATTATATTTCCATCATTCTGTGTTTATATTGTAAGGAGCTCTAATAAATACTATTCTTTCACTTTTACATCCCAGTAGAATCTTTCAGTGCATATCTCCAAAATCTATTCTACTACATTGCCTGTAAAAATGTGCTCCTCCTGACATGCTCTTCCCGTGATCTCCATGTTTGTGTCCTGCCGCCCCAGTTCTGCACTCTCCCAGCCAAGTGCAGGCTCAAACCTAATTTGCAAAGCAATAGTAATAAGTGGTGCAGCCACTTAGGACCTCACTATCAGGTCATGAGGTATCCATCCTTGTGAACTGGATTTGTCCCATTATAAAAGTCACTGTGCCCTTATAAAAGAAGTGCTTTATCTGAGAACAGGGACAGAAAGTGCCATCTCTGAAAGACTCTTCAGCAGACTCCAAAACTGCTAGTGCTTTGATCTTGAACTTTTCAGCCTCTGCAACAGTAGAAATCAGTTTCCATTGTTTATAAATAGCCTAAATTATTTTGTTATAGCAGCCTGAATTGATTATGTCAATTCCTTCCTGAACTGGAAATGAATGTATTTGCATTTAGCAGTTCCGTTAGCTCCAGTGAAGAGGACTGTTAGTGGAAACTGAACGAGTTCACAAACCCTATAAACCTTGGCTCAGATTCAGTTTTCAACACCAGGTATGTGAGTTCACATACCTCTGTCATCCCCATAAGCCCCTATTCCCTCAAGTATGACATGGTGATAATACTTGCTTTGGAATATGTTTAGAACTGACTACTCTGTATGTAAGAATGCACTTGCTTAGTAATTTATAAAAAACAAGAAATGAAATTGACAAATGATCATTATTTTCCTTGACAATAATATTCCAATCAATGAAAAGTATATTTCTTTACAATTTCTCTGTGCACCTGTCTTTCTTTCTCCACGGCCTGTGATTTCCTACAGAATCCCAATATTTTTCATCTATCTTAGAAAAAAATTCCACCTAGATGCTTTAAAAAACAGCCATCTAGTTGGGGACGACAAATTATAGGCAGGTGCTCTTTTTGTTTTGCTTTGCTTTTAGGTTTTTTTTTTTTGTTTGTTTGTTTGTTTGTTTGGTACTGGGAATCAAACTCAGGACCTTGTGCTTGCCAGGCAGGTGCTTGTGTGGCTGAGCTATATCCCCAGCCCAAGGGACCACGAATTATAAATTGACACAGAATCATTCCATGGCTCTCCTTGCCCTTGCCTTGTGGGCCGGTTTTGGAATGTGGAAATCCCACTGCCTCTCGGTCATCGCTGAGCTCTTGATGGTCAATGAGGCTATGTAGCCCACAGAGCAGGATGAAGTCTGCTGAGGACAATGCAGGAAAAACTAGCACCCAGGTGTGGCGATGAATCTTCACCTGTTTCCTTTGTGATGTGAACTTCCCCATCCAGCCACTACTTCTAGTGCTCCAGAAAAAGCACTGTACCCCTCCTGCACCAGCTAATAAAATAGTGGCTAGCTGGAGATTTTTAGGCTTTGCTCCCAGAGAACAGTGATCATCCCAGAGCCTATTTCCTTGCAATTCTTGTTTCGTACTTTTTTTTCTTACCATGCTCCATAAGTCATTGCAGGAGACTGGGGACTCATTGCAGGAGTCCTTGATAGCTGGCTCTGTGGAAAGTGTCACTGATACCATCCTACTATACAACTTAGCGACCATAGCATGATTTTTTGAAAAGTATGTTCAGTATATAACTTTTACAGAGAAGCCAAGAATGACTGCCAGTCATTCTCCTGGTGAAATCAATACTTACCAACATTGTAAACACAACCATTCCTGATTTGGTCCTCCCCAATTATTTAAACTGTCTGCTGCCACAGATAATCTACTCTGCATCTTCTGTAATAATCTTATAATATCTACTATTTTCTGATTGCCCTTTTTCTTCTCGACTCTTTGTAGTAAACCAGCTTTTAATTTACAGGATAGTAAAGTGACTCACCCTGTCTCTATAAATGAGGAAATTGAAGTGCACAGATTTAATAATTGCCAGAGATTAAATATACAACCAATGGAGACCACTACAAAGCAGCCCTGAGCAGGATTTAAATGAAACAGTTGGCTTTCCATGTTTACTTGTGAGTCTGTCCAGGGCCCAGGCTCCTTGTCTGGAGACGGGCGGTGGACTCATAGTAGTGAACTTCTGTGAGTCACTGATCCCTACTAAGGCCTACAATGGCAGATGAAGCTGGAAAGCCGCATAGGGTAAGACAAGATGACAGCCTAGGACACCTGGATCCACTCTCAGCTAGATGAAGACTGTAGCCTCAGGCATCTCACTCCAGGGTATGATAATTTAATACCTAACTTAGAGAAGTCCTTGAGTGGTTCCACCGTTCTTGAGTACTCCCCTCCTGTCTTTGATAACTAGATAAATATGGGCCACCAGAGAAGATCTTGGTCTTAGCCCTGGGAGAATCTCAGATTTGGTAAGAGGGTGTTGATCCTCCAGGAGCCCTGGAATCATTGCATTTGCCTCCTTTTATTGAGCCTTTGCCAGACACTTATTAGGGAGATTGCAGACTTGATCAGCCAACAATATCTAAGGGATATGATTAACCTGATATACAATTTGGAATTTGAAACTAAGTAATTCACGTAGAGAATCTTTAGTTTTTCACTACTGTAAATACCCTGCTTTACAGTTCTTTGTAAATATGCACTTAATTTTTCACTGGCTTGTCATGATGTCCTCACTGTGGTTTTGTTCACGCACAGACTTCAGGATACAGGTCAAAGGCCTCTTCTCTAACAAGCTTTTTTTTTTTTTTTTTTGTCTTGTCTAAAAAACTTGCTTATTCCAATGCCATGAAATACTTCTGCTTTTTTCTATATTATGGTAATTGTTTCAGGTCCTAGATATTAGTGTTCAATTCATCTTGAGTTGATTTTTATAGCTGTTGAGAGATACGGTACTTTCATTCTTCTACATACAGGTACCAATTATTTGTCTTGTGGAATTGAATCTTTGGTCATTATACAGTGTCTTTTTAATGTTTTTCTTATTTATCTTTCATTATGTCAGTTATGCCTAATACAGGAACACGCATGGCTGCTTGCTCTTGTTTTCTATTTGGATGAAACAACACTCTCTGTCCTTTCACTTTCAATGGTTCAGTGTCTTTACCAGTGAAGTAAATTTCAGATAGACGTCATATGATTGGCCTTATTCCTATATCCCCTGAGCCAGTCTATATCTTTTAATTAATTCATTTACCTTTAGGGTTATTATTGATATATAAGGCCTTACTTTATTGTTTTGTTAAATTTTTCCCTTTAATTAAATATCATTTGTGCTTTATCTCTTTCTCCTTATTAATTTCTGTGGTTTGGTGGTTATTGTATTGATAAGTCTTTTATGTGTGTATATATATATATCTGTTATACCAGTGGGTCTTACACTTTCATGTAATTTAATAATGGTAGTTACTGTTCTTTGACACCTGGATATAGGACTCCTAGAGGCATTTTATGTAACATTTTATAAATTCTTTCAGTTTTTGCTTATTTTGAAAGAAGATAGCTTTTTGGACCATAAAGGTCTTATTTGATAATATTTATTTATTTATTTAGTGTCTGCGTGTGTGTGTGTATGTGTGTGTGTGTGTCTGTGTTTCCATATATTCGAAAATGTCATTCCTGTCTCTCCTGGCTTGTAAGTTTCTGCTGAGAAATCTGATGTTAGTCTACTTGTGGCACATTTAAATGTGATTTGCCTCTTTCTCTTGTAGGACTCTCTCTTTTCACAACTCTCTCTGTCTTGTCCTACTGAATATTTGACCACAATATTTTACGGAGAGGGTTTTTTTCTGGTCATGTCAGTCTGGCAGCCTATGGGTCTCTAGTACACAGACGTCCGTGTCTTCTCTAAGATTAGAGAGCCTTTCAGTTCTTATGTCGTTGAGGATGTCTACGCCTCTCTTTCTTCTTCGTTGGGTATTTTATAATTTTTTCCATTTAAAAGTGTTCCAAAGACCTTAGAGGCTGTGTTGAGTAATCCTATTCCTCAGCGTGATGAGACTAAGAGATGCCTCGGGGTTAATGAAACACACTTCTGGGGGTGTCTGCGGCTCTTTCCTGAGAAGGCTGGCAGGAGAGCTTGCAAACTGAAGCGTGAGCTCTCTCAGTGGGAGACGCAGAGCCCATTAGGGTGGACCAGAGGGAAAGAAAGACGCCTGATGGCTCCTCCGACCCTTCAGGGTCCTGTCCGCTTTGCGGAGAGCCGCTTTCCTCTGCCACCTGCCTGCTGCCCTGGTGCTCCGCCTGCCCTGCACTCAGAGCCAAGTTACCACGGAGTGAAAGCAGAAAGAAATCTTTCTTTTTAAAAAATATGTACCCTCAGGTGTTAGGGCACGGTGACAAAATGCTAGCATAAAGGCTGTCTTCATTCTTTTTTATCTTTTTTTTTTGTCTGACTAGAATATTTCAAAGACTTATCTTCAACTTCAAAGATTCCTTATCTCTGCCTAGTCTAATCTCTTTTTGAGGCTTTCGCTTTTATTGCTTATTTAAAATTTTTGAACTATTAATTTCTTTTTTTTTTTTTTGGTTTTTCTCTGGTACCAGGAACCGAACTCACGACCTTGCGCTTGCCAGGCAGGCGCTTTGCCGCTGAGCTAAATCCCCAGCCCCTGAACTATGAATTTCTAATATTTGTTTAGTTACTTTTTAAGATCTCTACTTCTTTGTTTCTATCTCACATATAATATATAGTTTTCCTGATTTAATTCAACTGTCTGTATTCTCTTGAGTCTCATTGAATTTATTTTTAAGATCTTTGTTAGGCATTGCATGGATCCAATTTTCTTTGGGATCTTCCGCTAGAGTTATTGTGTTCCTTGGAGGCCCCATGTCACCCTTTCATATTTCTTATGTTTTTATGTTGACATTTACACAGTAGTTATCTCTACCACTTTTAGAGTGTGACTTTCATAGCAAATGACTTTCTCCTAAAGACGTGTCTTGGGATGATTCCTTGGTATACAGTATTTCTTTCTTTCAGCTGAACATCACAGTGTAGTCTACTAATAATTTCCTTGGCTGTAATCAAAGGCAGAGCATATGCTACGGTGGGGCCAAAGGGACCCACTCTCTCTGGGGTCCATACAATGGTTGGGATGCTCTAGTGACGAAGACAGAAGTAATGAAGCTGTGATAAGTAGGAGTGACAATTATCTTTTCTGCCGTTACTGAGGTGAGATATGCTGCTGGCAAGGACATGAGGCATGGGAGGGCTTAGCGCGATGGGTGGACCGCAGCACCAGCCCTCAGTCTAGACAGAGGCGTGGGCTCACAGGAAGTCGACCATCACGAAAGGAGTTTCAGGCAATCGCTTTACCTCCTCTCACTGCGCATTCTGTGTTCGCATACACACAGAACAGGCAGGGAAATGAACAGAAACTATGGTAACTTCTCGGAGCCTTGGTCACTGCACGTGCCCATATGCAACGTGGGGCACAGAGATCAGTAGGGAACCATACAGGCAGCTGCTGTCACCCACAGTATTGGCACAAGTTCACCTGCACCTAGCCATACTCTAGGTCTCAAAGGACAAGTGCCCTGATGTCAGTTCTTGACAGCAACATTGTTTATTCCCCCTCTGCACTGAAATGCTGTCTTCTATAATGCAGAACTCTAAATACACTTGGATGACAGATTTAAAGTTACTTTCTGTATTAAACTGGATTTGTGAGTCTGTGATCTCCTGTGCTCCCGTGTGTGGGATGCCAGCTCCAGAGATGGGAGTGTGCTAGGGCTTTGAACCCTAGAACAGTGTAAATTGGGAATATCACTCTTCTGTTCCCTCCTCTTGCCTCGCCTCCTCCTCTGCTTTCCCCTTCTTTTCCCTCCTCCCCTCCCCTCCCCTCTCCTTCCCCTTCCTTCCTTTCATATCCCTTCTTTTTTTCCAAGCTCTGGCAAGTGTTATTAATGAAAACCTTTGTACAGTTTACGTTTCACCCGTCACTCTGGCATGCTTCTCATGATATGACAGGCACCTGGACTGAGGTGGGCTATGCTGCTGACAAGGACACGAGGCATGGGAAGACCTAGCGTGACGGGTGGAGTACTTTCCCCAAGCTCTATCTGCTCTGACATTACCGCCACTGTAGTGGTAGACACCAGTTCTGGCCAACATGGCATAGTACTCTATTTCAGATTTCCTCAATACTGGGCAGTTGTTAGTAAGGATGACCAACTTCGCTTCACCAGTCTGATCATCTTATACCCAGCACATTCTTCCCAGTTTTCATAACAAGTTGGAGCCTAGAGCTGATGGGCTCCAGAGAAGTTTGCGTCATCCTTGTGGCCACCATCTTCCTGCCTTAGGCCCATATGGCCATCGATGAAGAGCAGCCACCGAGACGGCCGGGTCCCTTCCCAACTTCTCTCATCTTGTCTCTTTATTTATTTATTTTCTCACAGAAGCCTAAATTCTGGGGTTTGTTGAAAGACACTGTGAGTGGGGCTGGGGATTTAGCTCAGGGGCTGGGGATTTAGCTCAGGGGCTGGGGATTTAGCTCAGCGGCAAAAGCGCCTGCCTGGCAAGCGCAAGGTCGTGAGTTCGGTTCCTGGTACCGGAGAAAAACAAAAAAAAAAAAAGACAAACAAGACACTGTGAGTTCCTTCTACAAATCAAAGTTACTGCTCCTCTCGCTAAGCTACAAGGCCGTGATTACCTGTGAAGAGTGATCACTAGGATCACTCGTTTTCACAGCGGTGGTGCTCCTGCTGCTCCTGGTGCTCCTGCTGCTCTCCTGCTCACTCATTTCCCTGCAAGGCAGTGAAGTCCCCTCAGCTGGAAAGATGGAGTCACAGTGTCCCAAGCATTGAGATTCTCTTCCTGTGCTATTATCTCAGTTCTCTGAGTCAGACAAGGTTCCAGGGTCTCCCTGTTGAGTTCTAGCGTTCTCAAGGTCATTCAGGTTGAAATGAAATTATTCACTTTTTGTTTCAGTTCTTCTTCATTAAAGAAGAAATGAATATTGGGTAGATTCATAGTAACATACTTTCAAGTTGTAGTCTCTCGGTTCCTCTCTCAGCTCTTACTCATGTTGTTGCTTAAATTACAAAACAGTAAAAAGCAAGTAGACAAGGTTCTGTTGCTTTTATATATCCTTTTCCACAGAGCACTAATACACCAGTGAGTTCACTAGTGTTTCTCCCTAATTTCTTTATCTTTGGTGCTTTTGAATATTTAATTCAGATTTTGTAGTCTTTTTTAGCATATGAGAATCTGAAGATTAGTTTTACATCAAATGGAATCAAAAATATTAAGAAACATATCATGTTATGTTTGCCTGAGGAGATTTGAGTCATCTGTTTAGCATGAAACAAGCACTTTCTATTCCTGAGGCAAGCTGTGCTGGGCTATCCACTGTATAAATTCAAAACAGAGAAAAACAGCAGCAAAGTTTTGACTTTTTGTTTGTATGCACTGAAATCTGTATCTTTGGAGAAGAACATCAAAACATTTTTCAACACCTTATAATAATTGTTCAAGATAGATCTAGTGCTCAGGTTTTCTGCATAGTTAATCTGACTCAAAATGCCTTTAAGGCAAATTGAGTTACAATAGACCTTCAAAACTGTGGCATCCATATTATTGATGATTTGAATAAGCAAAATCACAGCAATCTATTTCATTTTATGTATAAATATCAGTCTCTAATTTTTCTAAGTGTTCAGTGTAGGAAACCAATTATGAGATTTCTACCAGTCCTACTCCCTCTTAAAATATTGTTATAGTAATACTGTTCCTATTGCTTTTATTTGAATTTAAATTTAAAAATCACTGAGGTTAAATAAAACATAAATCTAGAAAAATCATTTAGCTAAATTATTTACCAGAATTAAAAATTTGGGGTCTATTAGTTGAATTAATGAAGAAAATTATTACATGGCAAGATATGTTTCTTTTAAAGTAATGTTTGTCTCAAAATTGATAATTTTATAAATTGATGCATTTTTATAATGGTAAAACATCACCTTAATGTAGTTATTATGGTAAACTTGAAATATATTTCCAGAATTTTAGTGAATTTTCAGGCTTGGAATTAATATTAAAATGAGTTCAATGTTTGTATATCAGGATGGTACTTAAATAAGAAAGATATTGGGTACTAAACGCTGTTATTACTTATGGTCGTTCCCTATGTTATCTGTTTGGGAATAACCATAGATTCATAAGTTATTGGAATGTTTTATATGACATATGTATGATTATTTTGTAATGGAAAATTTGTTAGAGTGATAGAAATACTCAAAAATATAGCTAGAAAGTTAAGATTCCACTTAACAATGTTTATCTTTTTTCTTGAAAGAGAGACAATTTGCTTACTTTGTTTTTTTTTTTTTTTTTGGTTTTTCTCCGGTACCGGGAGCCGAACTCACAACCTTGCGCTTGCCAGGCAGGCACTTTTGCCGCTGAACTAAATCCCCAGCCCCCAATTTGCTTACTTTGAATGCAACAGTGAATATAAATGGCTGAGACTTAACTCTAGATAAGACAGTAGCATGTAAATATAAACATGGGTACATTAGAATGAATACGTTTGGTCTGTTTCTTCATGGAATGCTTACAGCTTAGTACGAAAGTAAAAAGTTATATTGCAGTGCCTACAATTTAATACGTATTGAAATATTAATTAGATTTTAGGCTAAAATTAAATATTTCATTCTATCATATATTTACTTATTTGGTATTTATAAATATTCAAACATAAAATTGTGTAATATATTGCTGAAAATATTTCTTAATCATAGACACAAATAATTTAAATGTTGGAAGGAATTGAATTCTAACTGTCTGTATTTAAACATTTTTTTTTTTTTTTTTGGTTTTTCTCCGGTACCAGGAACAAAACTCACGACCTTGCGCTTGCCAGGCAGGCGCTTTGCCGCTGAGCTAAATCCCCAGCCCCCTAACTGTCTGTATTTAATATTCAATTTGAAGGAATAAATAGTATTAAGGACTTTTAGTGAAAATTGGGTTATATTAATGATTTATTATGGAAACAAAATAATATGTACATATTTTCCTATTAATTTTAATAAAGATTAAGAGAAATTTCACAATTCAATAAGTATTGGAATATTTAGCTAATTTTCTGTAATTAGATTAGTCAGTCCTCATTCTACCCACAATATTGTACAGAATTAATCTTCCCTTGTTATCAATATTTGATGTTCTCTGCAAGCAACGAAATATACAATTTGTTTTGTCAGAACTGGAAGTCAGAAAAATTTTAAAGCAGGCATAAAAAACCTTACCACAAAAAGCGTCAGGGACCAAAAGATTAGAAGATTTAGCATTTTGGGTTAAAAATGTAAACAATAAATGTAAACAAATAGTAAAGAGATAGTAAATGTAAACATGGAAATTATGTCTTCCTCAGAAATTCATAAATAATAAATTAATTTCCTGATATTCTACTTTAAATGTGAGAAAATATCATTTTAACAAAACATTTCAATTCAAGGTTTTTCTTTATTTCTGATTGAATACATGTCAATTATTAAATGTGGTAATATACAAATACAAATACATAGTGATTAACTACTCTGTAGTAACTATTAAATAAATTGTAGCTATAATTATAATTAATAATAATTTTTTTGTTAATGTTATTCTTCCCTAAAAGTCCTCTAAGTTGACTTCTCAGATATGGTGTATTGTTTGATGAATTTCATTCTTGGATATTTAATGTGTTTTTTATTGTAAAAGTATACTTTTGCCATTTTATTTTTCAAAGGTATTAATGCTAAGAAAACTATTTTTTGTGTAGTACCTTAATAATATAAAGCTTTCTTAGCTGTTAATGTTGTGTTTAGCAGTATAGGATAATTCTATGTATAGAAGTAATTCCATTCAATTCTATGTATATGTATTCTACATACTCTAGGTAAAATTCTATGTATGTACAGACCTCGGTTCACAAATACTTTTGTTTACAATGTGTTTCCTCAACAGAAGGAGTTAGCAACATTTTGTTTTTGTTTGCAAACTGAATCAGGTGGCAAACATAACCATGGCCATCTTTCCCACACAAACACAAACATGTCCATCTTTTCCAAAATTGTACAAAAATAAGTTTGTTAACGGAGGTACACTATGTTGTGATGACTAATATGCACTGAATAGTAACAAATATACTCTTAGTAGACTTCATTTTTACTAAGCCACAGCCAACTTTCTTCCAGATTACAGATTGCTTAGTCTCCTTTTTCTAGAGTATTTAAATCAAAAGTTTCAATTCCAACTTCTGTCCAGCTGTGCTGAGATGCAAATCTCTCATTTCTTTGCCTGTTTTAATCCAGAGAATTTCTTTCTCCAGGATCCAGGAGCCACCTCACTGAAACACAATCGAGGGTGACAGCACTCTTACCTCTCAATTTCAGTGTGAAAGGTGGGGACCTCTCTTTCATAAACAATAATTTGCTAACATAATGCCCCACTGCCCTTGACCAACCTCCCCACACATTGTCCTCAGATTTGCTAATAACTCACCCAGTTCTAACATTTTATCATTTCCCATTCACTTCAGCAAACTTGAGCATAATCTCTCTTCCCTGTTCTAGTGGTCTTGGAGGAAGTCTTTGCTTCATATGTAATTTTGTACATTACAAGGATGTTTCTTTCTTTTTTATTCTAGCAATACTTAAATCTTTGCTCTAAAAATTGCATGAAGTGTTCTACAACAGTTACATTATTCAGTCAGTACATAGTCCTTGAGAATTAATTATAATTGTCATTTGACAAATAAAGAAATAGAAACTTAAAATTCTTTAATACACCTCTGTGGAGACAGGAACTTGAATCTGTTTTGCTAGCATTCACATTCGCGAGATTATTTTGTCTTCAACCTTCAAGTTTCAGCAGACACTACATAATAATTGGAATATATTTATTAAAGTGCTAGGATTTGAGGGTGATAATAATTTGTACATAGCCCTTTTGAAAGGCGACTAACAAGTTTGCGTGGTATATTAAAGTTTTGAGCAAATGTTTTTATGCAATAAAAACAACCTGAAATAGGAAATGAACACTAATCTATGACATTAGCAAACAGTATCTGTTATAGAATTTGAATGTTTTGTATCACCACCTACACATAGTTTAAATATAAGATGGAAGTAGTGTTAGTTTCTGGTCCTGCAGAATTCCTGTGAGAATTATAATTTGCTAAGGTACTTGGCACATCAGAACAGCGTAAGCACGTTTGAGCTAAATCAGTGGTAGCTGTATTAGAAACCGATTCATAATAATGTGCAAATTATCAGGTAATTAATTTATCATTTTGTAGGAAAAAATAAGTAGTTGCAGCTTGAGTTGGACCTTTGAAAATCAGCACAAAAAGATAAAATTATCTTTTGTGTTTTCATCATTTCTGTTAAAATGGTTACACTGTAACAAAAGATTTTTCTTTCTTTCTTTCTTTCTTTCTTTCTTTCTTTCTTTCTTTCTTTGAGAAGAAACTTGGAATATTCAACTAGGAAGAACTTCATAATGTAAATCTGAGACTCTAGTGGCAAAGACAAGGATGCTATTTCTTACTTAACAGACTACAGGGAAAAACTGAGTGTGGTTTTAAAACTGAATAATCAGTTTAAAATATAGGAGGGGGGAAAATCATTGAGGAAGGAAGACCAATGAAAAATTACTCTAATGAGCACCCTACTGACCCATGCTCCATGCTAGTGCAAGCGGGTGGACAGAGATGTTTACTGATGACTTTAAGTTTAGAACCAATTTAATGCAATATGAAATTTAACTATAATTCATAGGAGACAGCAAATTTCAAATGAATCCCAAATATCTGGCTTATTATGGGAGTAACGTGATATGGGAAAAGATACGGTTAAAAAAACTGACTCGCAAGAAAAAATGATTTAGAAAGAAAAATAAAAATTTAAATATTCTAAACCTTTGAGTATTTGATTTTGAATCAAGTTGTGGGATCTGAAATTTGGAAACATATGACAGATCTCAGGAGATATAACATTATGCATCACATTTTAACCATTAGAAGGAACAAGCTATAATTATGATAAGAAAACTTTTATAAAAGCAAAATATTGTAAAGCTACTCACTAGATTTACATTTTCTCTAAATTTTCAGAAATTATTCAGGGCAGTTACCCCAATCAAGCAAAGTAAGACACCATTGTCAAAGAAATTCTGGTTAAGTGTTCTCCAAAATCAAAATGCATCTGAAGAGCATGATGTAATTAAATATAAAAAAGATACTCTACACTTCTTTAAAAAATGAGTTTGATGAATATATGACATTGGCATATCAGTAATTTTTGATGTAGTATTTTGCATAATAGCTAACAAGTTTTCTCATGGTGAGTGCATTTTGCTAACATAGCACCTGGCCTACTTGTGTTCTCTGAGAATTAATGCAATGTAAACAGTCACAAAAGACACAAAAAAGTCAAATAGGGAGTAAATAACAACTGTATGCGTATGGGGTTACAGAAAGCTATGTGAAGTATAAAAGAAAACAGAAGCTATGCACATGTTGTTCGGTCTTTACGCTGAACCATTCTGCAGGAAAGCTGTTTTCAAGATCACTCAGCTCCTTCATGCTTACAAAAGCTCTGAGTACATCTCTGCAAATGCCTATTATACATATGTGGAAAAGTGTCCAATCTCGATGAACAAACTGGACTTGGTATGAACTCTCAAAAGTGACTGCCATGGGCAGGGTCTTAGGTACCCACATAAAAAGAAAAGCTTCTGTTAGAAATTGTCCTAAATGAAAGAAAGTTCTGTGGACATGAACTTTCCTATTTCCTTTAGGATTATGGTTAAGCTGAAAACTAACCTTATGTGTGAATATCATCTTGAGACCATAATGTTTCCTGAAATAAATCAGATACAGAAGGTTAAGTGTCCCATGGTTTCTCTTTTTACGAGAAACCCAGAGTATAAATAATTTAGGAGGAAAAAATCAAAGGTTGATGATAGAAAACAGGGCTTTGTGGAGAAGGGAAAAAATCTGAGGGTGGGGTGAACAGGGAAGGGGAAAGAGGAAATAAAAACATTCAAGATGAAATTT
>NW_004955472.1:4798029-4800633 GCF_000276665.1 Chinchilla lanigera | reverse complement strand
GGCAAGTGCAAGGTCGTGAGTTTGGTTCCTGGTACCGGAGAAAAACCAAAAAAAATAAATAAATAAATAAAAAGAGGGAAGAGCAAAAAATGAAAATCAGTGAAACAGTTTAAAATTTGAGGGAAGAATTTGGGAGAGAACAACCCATATAAAGCCTATGAGTTAATGACACTGTGTCAAATTTGAAGAATGAATATGATAATAGGCAGTAGGTAGGACAGCGTTTCAGATCTGAGTGAATGAATAGAAAGTGCTATAAATATTTATATATACAACTGGATATGACTAATTTCATATATATACTTACATATATTTAGAGAGAGACAGACAGACAGACAGAGAGAGAGACAGAGAGAGAGAGACAGAGAGAAAGAGACAGAGAGAGAGAATGCATCTTGGAGAAGAAAAAGGTAAGAGCAAAATCACTTCACTCAGAACCACTGTGTGAAGTTTGAATTTTGTGTGAAACTCAAATGGATTTCACTATATGACTTTACCAATGGGATATCATGGTCTGAAATGCTGACTCATGTTTTAAAAATATGAATCTGAAATTTCACCTTTTATCTATTAAGTGGAGAGTTAGAAAGTACACTACCCCTAAAACAATAAAAGTTATGAAAAATGAAAATGTAAATTTGTTGAGCTTAGAAAACTGGGCATGTGGGTTGATGTGCTTTTTTGTGCACAAGAGAATTTAGGTCTTTAAATATAAGATTGTTTTGAACTAACTCACAGCGTCCTTTCCATAACATTTTGCAGTGTGCTTATGCAGAAGACAGAGCACAAGGATAAAGAACTACAGAGGATCTATGATGCAAATATGCAGATGAAGGAATCCTCCTTTCACAGTGCTCTGCAAGCAAGACTCTTCTCTTATATGAAGCAAAAACATCAAGGTACTAAAAGAGTGCATACAAACCATGCAACTGCCAGAGCATCAGAAAAATCACTGTGGTCCAGAGAAGTAGTAACAATAGTAAGAACAAAATCAACAAATACACTTCAACCTTAGGAGAGATAAAAGTATTCTGGACCAGTGTGAGGTGTAACAAATTGGAAGATGAATGAAAAAACTCCTACTAAGAATACCAAAAACACAAGGAATAATATGGCTTCCACTGCGAGAGAGGCAGGAGCCCTGATTAACCCCAACCGGAATTTCACCCAAAGTATGGAGAACCTTCTCACTTCAGCCATACCAAGCAAACAAGGGCTTACTTTTAATACTGTATGTAGAGACTAGGACCAGTTAAGTAACAGAGAGACACTCTCCTAGGGACAGAGAGGGAGAGAGAGCTATAGCAATAGGGCGCAGGAATAAGAAAGGCAGGAGAAATTGAATGTAAACATTAGTTCTGAGTGCAAAACTTCCCAGGCCACCTCTACCATAAATACAATATGAGGAAATGACAATATACCTCTCTAAGTATGTGAAGAGCTTGTTGTATTGAATGTAACTACAAAAATAAAAAAGTAAAATTCTCATTATTCGTTGATTAGATTATTTTTAATTTCTCAAGAAAAAATATGCTTATTTTCAAGAAGTTACACAAAGGAAAAATGCAAGCCATTGTTTAAAAATAATCATTCAAATGTACACAGATATTTGAGTTGTCAGATATTAATTTAGATATTTTAAGATAACTGTATTATATGGTATAGTTTGGGTTCAAATGGTGAATAATACTTATGAACATAAAGTTGAAGAAGAATAAAAATGCAAGAGGGCATCAAGAAAAAATGCTAGAAGAAAAACTGAAAACAGAAACATAATTTAAAGGTCTCTCAGAAATCTTGACATTTCTAGAAATCATTTAACTTGAAGTTAAGTTATAAATTCCCTAAGCTGTAGGAACAAAATGTAGAACATATGAAAATAATAACAAGGGAAGAGATCATTGAAAAAAATGTGTCTATAGAAACCATTTATATATATATATATATTTACATTTTACATACACATATATACATACATATATATTTACATACATTTATATATATTATATACATTTTTATATATATGATGAGTGGAAAGATAAAAACCAACACTTAATTAAAATAATAAAACTTAAAAACCATAAATCAAAGAAAGCCAATAAACATTCAGCAAACTAAAAAACTAAAAACTCTAACCAAAAACTCTACATGAATTATAATAAAATGTTTAAGTATTAAGCATAAAAGAAATAGTGGTGGGTAGTTTTAATCCTACCACTTGGGAGGTTGAGGCTGGAGGATCATGGTGAGCTGGAGGCCAGTTTGGGCTACACAGTAAATTCAATCCTAGCCTGAACTACATAGTGAGACACTGTGTCAAAAAACAAACAAATAAACAGAAGAAAAAAGAAAATCTCAAAGCATATTAAAACTTTTTTTTTAAAGGATAGAAATGCACATTTGGAGGGGAAAAAACAAAAAAATTGTAGCTGGCTTGTTTGTTTTTTGTTTTGTTTTGTTTTATTATTTTAAAAATAAAAGGTGAAAAATACTAACAGACAACATTTTACAAAATAGCAAAGGATCAGTACAGATATTACTGAGTTACAAACAGAGTGGTAGGGAATTAACAATGCTTGTTGTATTACATATTGATATCTTCAA
>NW_004955472.1:4767818-4797929 GCF_000276665.1 Chinchilla lanigera | reverse complement strand
ATCAACGAATGCCTCACTGACAGTTTCTTTCAGCAAGGAAATACAGGACAGTAGAACAGCCATATTAACTGTCCTGCATATACATACATACAAACTTTCTTTTTCTTTCCCTTCTCTTTTCCCATATCCCAGTTACCCTTTACCTTTGAGTGCTTTCCTATCATTTCATAATGTCTATCATATCTCCTAGTTTAAATTAACTCTTTCAGGTTTTACGCTAGAGAAACAATGCGGTGCTTGCACATGTATGTTTGATTTATTTCACTTATGAGTTTGGTCTCTAGTTGTGACCGTTTACCTATAAAAGCCTCGAGTTTATCTTTCTTTACAGCTGAGTAATATTCCATTATATAAAAGTACCACAATTTTCTTATCCAATCCTCAGTGGATGGACACTTGGGTCTGTAGCTGGCTTGTTTGCAAATATGCAACATAGCAGCGAATGAAGTAAAATGCCTAAATACCTGAAAGAGAATGTCAGGATGCCCAGACCACTAAAAGTGTCAAAGGATGTGCTTTATGAAAGAAAGGTATTATATGAAACAAAATTTGACTTATGCCAGGCAGTATAGAATGGGAATATGGTAAATATGAAGATAAGCCCAATATTTATAAAGAAAACTGGTTTCTAAGGCACAAATGGAAACAATATTTGTGAGGTTTATAGCATTCATAAAAGTAAATATTGCTTATAAAGCAGTTAAAAACAAGCCTGTTAAGATTTGTCTTATATAATTTGGAGCTCCAATATTTGGTGCATACATGTTTATAATTGTTATCTCATTCTCTTGTAATTTTCCCCTGACTAGTAAGTAGTGACCTTCTTTATCTCTTTTGATTGTTGTCGGTTTGAAGTTAACATTGCCTGCAAACAGAATAGCTACACCTGCTTTTTTCTGGGTTCCTGTTACATGGAGGATTGTTTTCCATCCTTTGCCTTTTAGTCTGTGGATCTCCTTTTGAGTGAAATGTGTTTCCTGTATACAGCATATCATTGAATTTTGTTTTTTAATCCACTCTGCCAGTCTGTTTCTCTTGACTGGAGAATTGAGGCCATTTACATTTATAGTTTTAACCGATATGTATTGATTTATCATTGTCATGTTATTTACTTGTATTGGTGTCCTACTTTTTCTACCTGTTTACTTGGTTGCTCTTCTTGACATTTCATTTCTACTGTTGTTCTTGAAATTGTGATTAGATTTTTCTCTGTCTAGAATATCTTTTAGTACTCTTTGTAATGCTGGCTTGGCACTCATGAAGTTCTTCAATTGTTTTTTGTCATGAAAATATTTTATTTCTCTGTCAAATTTGAGGAATAAGGTACATCAGTCTTGGTTGGAAGCTGTTCTGTCTTAGGACATGTAATACTTCACTCCAAGCTCTTCTCCATTGGATGGTTTGTGCTGAGAAGTCTGCCATGATTCTCATGTGCTTTCCTTTATAGGTAATCTGTTTCTTTGTTCTAGCAGCTTTTAATATTCTATTCTTTTGCTGGAGATCTGGGAACTTGACTATTATATGTCCAGCTTAGCTTGATAGGAAAACACTCAAAGGTAAAGGGAAACTAGGATGTGGGAAAAGAGAAGGGAAAGAAGGAAAAATTTTGTATGTATGTATATACAGGATAGTTAACTTAGTTGTTCTACTGTCTTCTATCTGTTTGCTGAAAGAAACTCTCAATGAGTCCTTGGTTGATCAATATTTCATGTCTCTATCTGTTTTCATGAGAAACCACTTTGAAGATATCAATATGTAATACAACAAGAATTGTTAATTTCCTACCACTTTGTTTGTAACTCTGTATTGTCTGTACTGTTCTTTTGCTATTTTGTAAAAGATTGTCTGTCTGTTAATGTTTTCCTCCTTTTATTTTTAAAATATGAAAAGCAGTTAAAAACAGTTTTTTGCTAAAAAGCAACAAATAAATACAAAATTGTGAGAAACAAATCAGAAATAATCATATGTATACATTTTCAATATATGAATGATTTATACATAATGAACAAATATAACAAAATGTGCAACAGTATTTGAAGATAAGCTTTATAATATATTAAAGATACACATTTAAATTTCTTAGACTGAATAAAAAGTAAGACTCAACTCTATACTGTCTCTAGGAAACCAATTTGTACTATGGAGACATGCATATGTAAATGATAGCAGGATGAAAATAGACTGTATGTGACTGTCAGTTTTACATATCAATTTAAATCAGCTATAGGGTGCCAGATATTTGGCCACACACTTTTCTAGGTGTGTCTGTGGAGGTGTTTTGGAGGTGATTGATACTTGTACTGGTAGATGAGTTAAAGTAGTTGAACTGTCCTCCCTAAGGTGGTGCCTTCATACATTCATTTATAAGATTGAATACAACTAAAGGACTGTCTCCTATGTAAGAGTGAACTCCTTTTGTGGCTGCTTTCGACATGATACTTCAATATTCCCACATCTAGTCTTAAACATCATGTCTTCCTGGATCATGACCATGTCAACTTCCAGACACTCCTTATACTATCAGATATCTTGGGTCTCTCTGGCCTTCAGCCTGAAGATTTGGAGGTGTTAGACTCAATATTATGTGAGCTAATCCCCCATACTAGATGACTTTCTCTCCAGGAAAAAAGGTAGGTAGCTAGAACGTATTCTCTCTTGGTCTAGTTCTCAGCTCAGTCTCTCTGAAGAATGCTGATTATATAGACTTGGATATAGGAAGTAGTTCCAGAAAAGTAAGCATTAAGAAACTATTAGATTTCTGGTTGGTTCTGCGGTTTTAGGAATTGATTTTCAAATCTGATATGCCTAAAAATGTCAATATTCTTTACAGTACTAAAAAGAATATAGTTAATTACTATTTCTATTATTAAAATATCCCTAGTCCATGACACAATCAGGAAATAGAGATAAGCAAAATGTCATCTACACCTAATTACTTAGAAGATTCGTGTATTAGGATAATATAGTATATGAGACCTTTAAACATTTTGGTCAAACTGGCAAATATAATGAACTTGGCTTCTTGCACCTAAAGCCACTGGACATAGTAATTAAAGAATTAGAGATGAGTAGAGTGGATAAAGAAAGAGAGATCTGTAAGTATTAAGATTAATGTTTGTGTTAAGATTTTTGTATGTAATTAAATCAGTCTTGTATCTTCCTGTCAATATGATATCAGGAAAATGTTGTTGCCTTAGCCTTAAGGGTGAACTCAAGGATTTAGATTCTCACATAAACTGTCTAAAACTCTTCTGGTGTGCTCTTATTGAGAATCTTATCTTCCTAAGTTGCAAAACAGACATTGCTGAAAAACAAACTGCAAATTTCATCCTGCTGAAAGTTGAATCCCTGTCTTTTAAGATATCCTCTGTTAAAGTAAACGCACTGGTACGAAAGGAATGGGATACTGAAAGTCAGAATGCGGGTGTGTGAGAAATCTCTGATGAAAATGGGAATACTGAGCTTCTAGATGCTGATTAGCCTTCTTTGCCAGTACAAAACATCCCTGTTAGTGAAAAGGCCTCTCTCTATACCCTGTGCAAGCAATCTCTTCACCATGTCTGAAGGTGTTAACCCTACATTGTTGGAGAACTGTCAAGGGTCCTCTTTTGTGGTAGTTATCTTACAAGATGATACTAGATCTCTTGAGGATCCACTCTGTGAGTTATGCTGTACTGTCAACTTGACTGTCTAGATAGTAACCTAGTGGATCAGTAAAGACACTTCTTGGAGTGTTTGGAGGGTCATGGAGGCATGATCTTGGGTACCGTATCTAACCACTGATTTCTTTTCAGATGCTATTGCCTGGCTTTGATTCCTGGCCGCTATGAATTAACAAGTGGTACTTCATCATGATTTTTCACCTGAGAATTCATGTCCGTGGACTGAATCTTCTGAAACTGTGAAATAAGATAAATTCCTCCTTTAAGCGGAGTTGTCAGGTGATTGCAACTAGCAATGGGAAAGTTGATTAAAACCATATACCCACCTCTCTGTTTCAAATAACTAGACTTAATTTCCATAAGGTCCCTAAAAGTGAGTTATCTTCAAAGGATAGCTTCTCTTAGATTCCCTGTAAATGTACTGCAATACATGTAAGCTTTGAGGCCAACAAAAAGCAATTCTCAAAAAATGTATTTTTCTTAAGAGTTAAAGTTTGTGTTAAGATTTTTATGTATAATTGAATAAGTATCGTATTTTCCTTCTGATATGATGACATCAGGAAGAACTGTTGTCTCAGCCTGTTTTCTAGGATCTTGGAATATCATAAATTAAACAATTTGTATTATTGATTCCAAATCTTATTTTGTAATACATGTATTGTTTTCTCACATATTGTATAAATTATTTCAGATTTGTTTAAAAAATTTAAATATCATTTGTCTTCCTTAATCCATGTGTGTTATGCACGTGTATTTGTAAAATTTTTTTTTTTTTTTTGGTTTTTTTCCGGTACCGGGAACCGAACTCATGACCTTGTGCTTGCCAGGCAGGTGCTTTACCACTGAGCTAAATCCCCAGCCCCTGTAAAATTTAATATTTTTTATTTTTAGCTATTTTAGTTGTTGACAGAGCTTAATTCCATTGTGATATAAGAATAAATGTCATATGATTTTTATTCTTTCAGTTTTATAAGATGTATTTTATGTCCTGGAATGAGTTCAATCTTGGTGAACATTACATGAGATCCTAAGAACATTGTGTATTCATTTATTGTTGAGTGGAAAAGCATTCTGCACATGTGAGTTATATCATATTGATTGAAAATGATGTTCAGGTCAAGTATAAATTTATTGTTTCCTTTGCACACTTCATGTATCAATTATTGATGGCAGTGGGTCTGACTATTCAATTATGATTGCCTGTTTCTTTTTCTGTCAGTTTTTGCCTTACATATTGTGATGCTCTCTAAAGGCGTGTGGATTTTAGATTGGAATGCCTTTGTGTAGAACTTAGCTCTGCTTTACATCCCTGACAACTTTTCTTACCATGAAAACTTTTCATAATATTTAACATGTTTTCTCCCAACCTCCTTGGTACGAGGCTCTGGTAGAAACTTTTGCCCTCAACAACTGGCCTTTGTAATGAGGACAGGGAGAAAGATATAAGAAAGACCAGGAGAATTTGGGTGTATTTTATAAGGATTGCTCTCCTCATTGTGGGGGCAATTGAGAGATCTTTCTGTGATTTTCATGTGAGATGATAGTGTGGTTACTAGACATAGAAAATGTCCCATTCCAATCATGGCTGGAACCTCCAGGGATGTGTCACTCTCACTGTCCTACAATTTCTTGGTTCACACTCACCCTGTAACAACTTGTCATCAATATTTTAATCTTCCTATCTGTAATGGTTGTTACATTGCATCAATCTGATAAGTTTAGAAGTTTAGGAGACTTGGCAGGGGGCTAAGGTCCTCACTTTGTAAACATCCTCATCCCGTGCAAGAGGATGGCATGGAGATATGTACTACAAGCCCTGACCTGAGGGCAGGTAGCCTGCATACAATACAAGGGAGGAAAAGAGGCTTTCTCTCCTCCCCTTTGCTGTCTTCTGGTGCTTTGAACTGTTACCCCTTAGCATGCCACCCTGTCGGGGAGCCAGCTGATTATGGACTTAAACCTCCATGAACTGTGATCTAAATAAATCTTTCCTTCCTTAATTTTGGGCTTTGGGAATTTTGTGTCAGCAATGAGAGAAAAGTAACTAAGACAGAATTTGGTTCCAGCAGTGATGTCTTTGCTGTGACTATACTTGACCATGTGGTGCAAGGTCATACAGGAATGGCTTGTGGGAAGAGTTTAAAATGGTTCAGGGATGTCACCTGAAAAAATAGAGGTAATACCTTAGGCTATTTGTATGGGAGATTCTGCTCAGAGCTCAGAAGACCAGAAAGTTGATAAAAATCCTGCCAGTAAAGACCAAGCTCAGGAGGTTTCTGTTGGATTACAGGTGATGTATGTTATGGCTTGGAAGAAAATTTGTCCACATTTTTCTCATGTCCAGAGAATTTACTTGACACTGAGATTAAGGGTGGCAGGCTAATTAACCTGACAGAAAAAATTTCAAAAGAGTTGAATGTGGATTCTCTGGCATGGCTATTGTTGGGGGTTATTAGCCAGATTTATGTTGAGAATCAACAGCACAGAGCCCAGCAGGATGGTGTAAAATGTTGTTAGTTTGGCCAGAAGGGAAGCTCTAATACAGCTGTGGACTGCAATGATAGAGCTGAGGAGATCTCAGTTACTGAGAAGGAACAGGAGATTAGAAAAGACGGTCTGAGGGCATCACAAAAAACAGCAAGTCTTCACCCTTTGCAGCCTGAAAATGGCAAAAGTGAAAGACTTTGATTTAAAAAAAAACACAAAGCACCATGTTCCAGGATGATGGTGGCTGCACCATGTTCCAAAATGGTGGTGGTATAGAGAATTTGCTCCTCAAAATTAGATTTAGATTGCCCAGTGGTCGGGGCACTTGACCCCTACAGCCAAGAGTGAAGGAAGTCTGGCTACTGCTCCAGCTGCTAGCAGACCTTGGCATGGTCTATGTGGTGCTGATTTTAGGTACATGCAGAATGCAAGAGTTGTGGAGTTACAAAGGCTTCCGCCCAGATTTCAGGAGGCATGGATGCCAGGCAGTGTGCCTCTGAGAAGGCAGTATGTGAAGCAGTGAGTGTGAAGCCAAAAGTGTAGTGGAGACTCCAAAAGTTTAGAAAACCCAGTAATGTAGATCATCTGAGGAAAGCTGCAAGAAGAGAATGAAACAGGCCTAAAAGAAAGCCCTGGGAGCTACAGACATCAGAAATGTGACAGGGCTAAAGCCACACAATCTCTTTGGTGCTTACAATGTACCACAGATTGCCTCAGATCCTGGGCATGGAACTATAGGGCTTATTGTTTGTCCTGCTGGATTTTGAACTTGCTTTGGACCTAATACTTTGTATTCCCATTTGTAACTTTTGGAATGAAAATGTTTATTTTGTACCATTGAATGTTATGTTTAACTTTTCATTTGTACAGGGGGTTGCAACTAAGATTTTACCTTACATCTCAGAGGAGATTTGGGACTTGGACTTTTCAGCAATGCTTAGGAATTTATCAACTCTTAGAAGTGGACTAAATGCCATTTGCATAAAGGCATGCACATGAGTCTTTGGGGGGCTAGGAGTAAAATGTTATGGTTCTAAGTAATATAATGTTGATAGACAGTACTGGTTCTTAAGAATTGTTAAACCCATGTTATAAAGCACAAATTGTGAAATGCTATCAATAAGCATATCTTGTGTCTGGAAACCAGTTTAAAGAAAGGCGTCTGGAGGACAAAGTGACAAGGGGTGTGTTGATACATTGTGTCAAGTTGAGAAGTTTAAAAGGTTAACTAAGGCACTCAGCAGGGTCCTCACTTTGTAAGCATCCTCATCCTGTGCAAGAGGAAGGCATAAAGATGGTGCGGGTAGCCCACATACAATATAAAGGAGGAAAAGAGGCTTGATCTCCCCCTACATTTGGCTTGTGCTGCTTTTGCTGTCTTACACCACCATGACTTGTTTCCCTCTGCGATGCCACCCTTCCTTGGAGCCAGCTGATTATGGACTGAAACCTCCATGAACTGTGAGTTCAATAAACCTTTCCTTTCTTAATTTTGGGCATCAGGTATTTTGTCCCAGCAATGACAGAAAAGTAACTAAGACACTATCCGTATGGCTCCAGAACCTTCTGCAGCTATGGGTTTGTCAGTCTCTCTAAATTTTATGTGTCATTTCACTCTACAAATGAAAAATCTTTGATGGGACAAATTTTTTTATTTTTCAGTTTAGTTTCATTTTGTTGTAAGAATGAGAATGATAGAGTGAGAATGACAACTTTCAAAGCTGTACATATCTGAAGCTGAAACCAACTCTCATTAATTGCTATTTAATTTGAGGCTTCTACCTCAAGGCAGTATCAGCTTGGAAGAATAAAAAGGAGGAATATTACATGGAAAACACACTTCAAACCCAAAGCCTCTGACACAGAAATGCTTTGCAAGTGAGGTCCAGTGTGGCTGGGAAATAGAAAAGGGAAGAGACACTGTTTCAAAATTAAACAAATAAAATAGACAGAGACCAGAAGGAGACAGGTCACTAGGTGAGGATAAGATATAGTATTCTCTTATAAATGCATTGGAAAGGCACTAAAAGCTTTATGCAGGGGAATAGAATAGTCTGATTCACTTTTTAAAAAATGGTTCTGGATGTTTTGTAAGGTAACGTGTATATTAGGGTAAGATTAGGTAAAGGAAGACTAATGAGGGTCTACTGATAATGTAATTAAGATGCAAGTTAATCTACAGTTGTAGCAGAGAAAGAGATTGATTGAAAATTAAAGACTGATCCAGACTGACTTACTGAAATAATTGATGGGTAAGGGTAGTCAGATGCATAATGTAGCTTGTGAAAATTAGTACAAAAAACACTTAGAGGACTCCTAGATTAATCAGTTATTCTCATGGCAATCAAATGAATGTCTGAAAGGGTCCCAAGCAATTATAAAATTGCCTAAATTGTCCATATATAGAATGGACTTAATAAAAAATACAATAACCTTCCTTTACATATTAGACTCTCTAATCATCATAACAATCTGTGCTACTCATTTCTGAGTGTTTTTTATATAAAAATAATATAATTCTACTTCAACCATAGCCATATATGGTTTTCCTTTTCCCCTTCACCTTTTAAAAATAACTGCAAGCAAAACTCTAGCTTATTTAAATGCTGCCAGTGGTAGATAATCCTTTTATAACTTGCATTTAAATGCATTTCTACTAAAGTTGAGCCGAAACTAAGAAAGAAAAAGCTCAACCAGATAATTCTATTTAATGTGTCATTGTAATAATTGCTCATAGGAAAGAAAGATAAAGCATAGCACAAGGTAACTTTCTTAAAAATACCATAATGAATCTAGTCAGTTTATAAATGAAAGAACATATTCACAGTCCAATAAAATGCATTTAGATATCCTAATTAAATAAAATAAATCTATAAGCAAAAATGAAATTCGGAGATACATAATTGCACTGAATTTTAAATTTATGTTTCCTTTGGTGTCCAGTCTCTTGCCTCCATTGTAGGATGCACCTGACATCCCAGAAAATTCAAGTCCACTCTGTGGGCTTTTGGGGGAGGCCAGCCTTAGTGCCCTACCTCAGGCCACTATCATAGAATGCCCCTGAACCTTCAGAAAAGCCTGAATGAGTCTGATCCCCAGTGACCACAGGGACCTTCAGCAAGCTGCCAAAGGAGAGTTGTGGCTGAGCACTCCACCTCCTATGTACAAATGACAAGAAGAAGGAGCAAAATGCAGTCTCAGACCTCCAACTCACCCAGAACAAGCCCAGGAGACTGACATAGTAGAACTCGGAAGTCACACACCTGAAATTTCTGAAATGATAGTAACTGAAGTAAAGAAACAACTTTATAAGGCCATAGAAGAAATCAGATCAGAAAAAATCACTCACGATCAAAAAGAAATGATAGGAATAATTACAGAATGACTCAGTGTATATAAAGAAGACATAGATTAAAAAAATAGAGGACCATAGAAAAATGATG
The DNA here is from genome assembly GCF_000276665.1 of Chinchilla lanigera. Classification (NCBI taxonomy): domain Eukaryota; kingdom Metazoa; phylum Chordata; class Mammalia; order Rodentia; family Chinchillidae; genus Chinchilla; species Chinchilla lanigera. The sequence goes on along the minus strand of NW_004955472.1, from coordinate 4,788,337 downwards.
GAAACATTGAATAAATGATATAGGAAACAATTAGAATGCATGAAACAGATTCAAAGTGACATCCAGGAAATTAAAAATTCCATCAAAATTGCTTGAATGAAGCTGAAGGCAGAATTTCAGACCTTGAAGACAGCATTGTAGCTACCAATCCTGAAAGGAAAGATCTCTTAAAAATAACAAGTAATCAGGAAATAACAATTCAACCACTCAAGATGAGGCAAAGAAACACAATGTAAGATTAATAGGTGTCAATGAAACAGGAAGAGTCAATACAAACGCAGTAAACAGACTATTTATAGAAGAAGTAGCAGAAAATTTCCCAACCATGGAAAAAGACTCTGACATGCAGTAAGTGAGGCATACAGAACTCCAATGACCCATCACCAAAATAAATCCATACACAGACATATAACAATCAATATCCTAGAAAGTCAGCAAAAGAACAGAACATTGAACATTAAATGATGTTAGAGAAAAGAAACAGATACGTATAAAGGAAGACCAGTGAAAATCATGGCAGATTTCTCAACACAACCCATCAAGTCAAGAAGAGCTTAGAGCAACATATTTCAGGTCCTGAAAGAAAACAACTTCCAATCCAGATTGATGTACCCTGCAAAATTATCCTTCAAAATTAATGGAGAAATAAAATTTTCTCATGACAAAGAACAACCAAAGAAATTCATGAGTGCCAAACCAGCCCTACAAAGAGTACTAAAAGATATTCTACAAAGAGAAAACTGACCACAATTTCCAGAATGATAACAGAAAAGAACCACCAAACAGAGCAAACAATTAAACAGAGGAAAAAAGTAGGGAACACATGGCAGGAAAATAACATAACAAAGATAAGCATATATATATATATATATATATATATATATAATTATAACCATTAATGTGAATGGTCTCAATTCATCAATCAAAAGAAGCAGACTGCTAAAGTGAGCCAAGAAACAAGATCCCACAACATGGTTGTGTACAAGAAACACACTTACCTCAAAAGGATATTCCTAGATTGAAAGTCAAAGGATGGAAAATAATTTTCAATGCAATAGGAAACCAGAAAAAAGCAGAGGTATTTATTCTGTTTGCAGACAGTATCAACTTCAAATCAAGAATAATCAAAAGAGATAAAGAAGGTCACCACATACTTGATAGGGATAACAATCATAAATATATATGCACCAAATATGGGAGCGTCCAACTATTTAAGACAAATCTTAATAGATATGAAAAACCAAGTAACTACTAACACATGGGACATTAACAACACATTGATGCAGAGACAGATCAACTAGACAAAAGATTAGCAAAGGAATAACAGAATAGATGCAAATTTGTGAACACATGGACTTAGTAGACATTTATACAGTGTACCACTGAACAACATCAGAATACACTTTTTCCTCAACTTCACTCAGAATGTTGTCCAAAATAAACCATGTATTAACCCATATAACATGCTTAAGTAAATGCAGTGAAATTGAAATTATCACGTGCATAGTATCAGACCATAGTGCAATGAAAGTGTAAATTAATGACAAAAAGAACCACAAAAACTCCATAAACACATGGAAATTAAATAACAGACTCCTGAACATGGATCACAGATGAAAATAAAGAAAAAATTAAACAATACCTAAAGTCAAACAAAAATGTAAATACAACTTACTAGAATCTCTGGGATGCAATGAAAGCTGTCTTCAGAGAGAAATTTTCTAGCAGTGAGCTCACACATCAGGAAAACAGAAAAAGAACATATAAAAAGCCTAATGCTGCACCATAAACTTCTAGAGGAAGAAGAGCAAGTCAAGCTCAAAACCCAAAGAAGGGAAGAAATTAAAAATATCAGGGCAGAAATTAATGCAATTGAGACAAAGAAAACAATACGAAGAATTAAGGAGTCAAGGAGTTGATTATTTGAAAAAATAAATAAAACTGATAAACACCTAGCCAACCCTATCAAAAGAGGAAAGAAAAAATGCATATTCATGCAATAAGGAATGAAAAGGGTCAAATCACTACAGATCCTACAGAAATCCAGAAGGTCATCAATACCCATTTCAAAAATCCTTACTCTCATCAGATGGAAAACATGAAGAAATGGATAGATATGTAGACACATGTGAATTACCAAAGCTGAATCAAGAAAATATAAAAACTATAAATAACCCAATATCAGTTAATGACATTGAAAATGTGATTAAAAACCTACCAACAAAGAAAAGCCCAGATGGTGATGAATTCATAGCTGAACTCTACAAAAATTTTAGAGAAGATTTAATGCCAGTACTCTTCAAACTCTTTACTGAGATTGAAAAGGAAGCAATTTTCTCTTACTAATTTCTGGAAGCAAGTATTATACTGATACCAAAACCAGACAAAGAAGCAATGAAAAGAAAAAAAAAAAAAGAGCTATACACCAATCTCCCTAATGATCATAGATGCAAAAAATACTATCAAACGGGATGCAGCAAGTCATCAAGATTATACACCATGACCAAGGGGGATATATCCCAGGGGTGCAGAGATGACTCAGTATATGAAAATCAGTAAGTGTAATACACCATACGAACAGAGCCAAAGCCAAAAACAACATGATCATCTCAATAAATGCAGAGATAATTTTGACAATGTCCAACACACATTCATGATAAAAATCCCACCGAAAATTAGAATAGATAGGTTTACCTCAATCTCATTAAAGATATTTATGATAAACCAACTGCCAACATCATCCTGTGTTCAAAACTGAAAGCTTTCACTTTAAAATCAGGAACAATAAAAGGATGTCCACTGTCACACTCCTGTTCAACATAGTTCTGCAAACAGCCAGAGCAACTAAACAAGGGAGAGAAATAAAAGGAATAAGGATAGGAAAGAAAAAAGTGAAATTAACATTATTTACAGATGACATGATACTCTATATGGAAGACCTCAAAAACTCCTCTAAAAGACTCCAAAAATTAATAAACAAATTCAGTAGTGTAGCTGCATACAAAGTCAATACTCAAAAGTGAATAGTTTTCCTGTACACAAACAATAAACACATTGAGAGAGCAATTAGGGAAACCATAAATTTCACAATAGAATCCAAAAAACTGAAATATCCGGGGATCAATCTAACAAAAGAAGTAAGAAATCTATGCAGTGAAAATTACAGTACTCTGAAGAAAGGAATTAAAGAGGATGTCAGAAAATGAAAAGATATTCCTTGCTCATGGATTGGAAGAACCAGTATTGGGAAAATGGCCATACTCCCAAAATTATTGTACAGATTCAATGTTATTCTGATCAAAATACCATTAGTATACATCAAAGATCTACAGGAAACATTCCTAAAATTCATCTGGAATCAGAAGAGACCTAGAATAGCAAAGGTAATCCTGGGCAACAAAGGCAAGTCAGGAAGGAATCACAATTCCTCACTTAAAATTATACTGCAAAACTATTGTGATAAAATCTGCACGATACCAGCAAAAACACAGACCCAAGCATCTATACAACAGACTGGAAGATGCAGGCACAGCTACAAACTCACTGAACCACCTTATCTTTGACAAAGTGCCCAAACACGTTCACTGGAGGAAGGATAGTTTCTTTAATAAATGGTGCTGGTAAAACTGACCCTCCACAGGCCAAACATTAAAGCTAAACCTGTGTCTATCACCACACACTGTATGAAAGTCAAAATGGATTAAAGATCTAAATATTAAAACAGAAACATTAAATCTACTGGTAGAGAAAGTACATAAAAATCTTGAGGATATAAGGGTAGGCAAATAGCTTCTGAACAAAAAAACTGCATGAGAAATACTTCAAAGAATCTAAAACTGGGATCTCATCTTATTGAAAAGTTTTTACACATCAAAGGAAATTACCAGCAGAGTAAAAAGAAAACCCACAATTTGGGAAAAAAATTTATCCACTGTCCCTTGGAGAAAGGACTTCTATCTAGGACATATAAGGAATTAAAAAAAATCAAGCCCTCCAAATTTAAAGACCCAATACAAAAATGGGCACCTGAGATGAATACACACTTCTCAAATAAGAAATACAATTTGCAAATAAATACATGATAAAATATTCAAAATCATTAGTCATTCAAGAAACGCAAATTGAAACAACATTGAGATTTCATGTCACACCAGAAAAAATGGTTATCATCAAGGAATCAACCAAAAACAAATGCTGGAGGGGCTGTGGGGGAAAAGGAAAACTTTTCCACGGTTGGCAGGTGTGCAGAATGGTAAAACCACTGAGGAAATCAGTCTAGACATTCATAGTTGCAGCCATTTACCTGTAAAAGCCTCAAGTTTATCTTTCTTTATGGCTAAGTAATATTCCATAATGTAAAAATACCACATCTTTTTTATCCATTCCTCAGTGGATGGGCATTTGTGTTGCTTCCATGATTTAGCTATTACAGATTTCACTGCTATAAACATGGGTGCACATATATTGCTGTGGTATGATGTTTGTAGTTCCCCTGGGAAAATACCCGGAAGGGGAATAACTGGGTTGAATGGCATCTCTAGTCCTAGTTTACTGAGGAATCTCCAGACTGACTTCCACAGTGGTTGCACCAGTGTACACTCCCACCAGCAGTGGAGTAGGGTTCCATTTTTCCCACAGCCACTCCAGCATTTGTTATTGGATGATTTCTTGATGGTAGCCATTCTTTCTGGGGTGAGATGAAATCTCAGTGTTGTTTTAATTTACATTTCTCAAAGACTAATGATGTGATTGATCAATCTTGCATTCTTATGTCTGGTGGACTGAGTAACCATTGAAAATAACCATATGTAGTATAGCAACCGTTGTTAATTCCTATCTTTTTGTTATGAGGTCGTGCTTTGTTTTTTGTTCCTTCTATTTTGTTTTTGTTTTTGTCTTCATTGTTGATTTGTTAGTTTTTTTCTCTTTAAAATAAAAAAATATATATATATATACACAATATATATATTTCCTTAAATTGCTTTAATTCTTATATTATATTTTATGATTTGGCTCTATTATTACATTGTTTTAAATAATAAAGTAATAAAAGATTAGCATAATGTTTACAATAGAAAAGAGTCTAGAAATAGTTGCATTTTAGAAAAACAAAAAGTAATTCTATAGGATTCATAAAAAATTCTCTTGTGTACAAGTTAAATATCTATAGAACTTTGTGATTGTAATTTATGGAACTTTGTGATTAAAATTTAATTTCTACATATTGGCATTACATAATGATTACATTCATTGTGAAGACTTGGTACGTTTTTATAATACATTTAATTTGTTTTTTATTCCTTTTGCCTCTCCTCCCTTCCCCCATAGCTCTTGGTGCCTTCCCTTGGCTCTATCACCCATTTTTCTAATATCTATCTTTTATTTTTATCTTTAATTTATTTATATTTCAGGTTTCTCACTGTGTTAGTCACTTTTCTCTCATTGCTGAGACAAAATACCTAACACCCATAAGTTAAGGAAGGAAAGTTTATTTAGCTCATAGTTTGTAGAGGTTTCAGTCCATAATCAGCTGGCTCCAAGGGAGGGTGGCATGCCAGACAGCCAACATGTCATGGTGGTAGAAATAGCAAAATCAAAAGGGGAAGGGCAAGACTCTTTTGCTCTTTTATTGCATGCAGGCTACCCACCTAGGACAAGTGTATCACTCATACCCCCAATCTCAGTACTAGATTGTGAACTAATCACAAGAGAAGACTGCCCCGCCATAACCACATAAAGTTCTGGGGGGACATCAAGACACAAAACATAACACTCACTTTGAATAGAATTAGAAATTAAAATGTGTCAATATTTCTGTTTTTAAAACTCTACTATTTTGTATGCATACTTTAACACATATTTTTTAAGTATTTTACATGGATTATTTTCCTAACCTGGAATCTATGATTAGAGTAATTTGTCATCATGATTTTACAAATGAGGAACCTATCAATAGTGTGGATGCATGTGTGTGTGTGTGTGTGTGTGTGTGTGTGTGTGTATGTTTCCTAAAATAAGTTACACTGTCAAAACTATTGGATGCTGCAGTGAGTTGAAGTTAACCTGCTTCTGGAATTGGTGGTTTTATTTACATATTCTTCTGTCTCTCTGGTATATATTCTTTTCAAAATCAAAAGACTATTTTCACAAAGAAATAAAAAAGTAATGTATTTTAGGTGTGATTATTCAATGAAAGTATAATAAAGAGCACATTTTCATTTATCCTTAGTCTTTTTGTTTTTCCAAATTACCTAAGCATATTAAAAATTTTCAGGCACTTTCAGGCCTTATAATAAGATAGGAAACTGTTGAGATTAAAGACAAAGGGACTATCTAAGGTGTTTTAAAGTATATGTGAAGCCTGTCAAAACCTGTATAAACTTTACATCATTTAAAAATGATCAAGAGGGCAAGTAATTAAGGAGACAAAGTACAATATTAAGAATGATTAAAGAACCTATCATGACAAAATACATTTCAGTGCTTATATGATTGTAGTGTGATTTCTTAGGTCTCACATGAGGGAAGTTTACACACAAGTGGTCCTCAAAGCATCAGCGTTGGTATGCTCCAGACATTTGTTAGAAATGAAAAATGTTGGACTGTAGTTAGAACTTGTATTTACCAAGAATCCAGAGTATGTTTGTGAGAAGCAGTGTCATAGAAACACTTAACCTCAGTGTCTATACCTCTAGTCATCTTAGTCTATATCTGCAGTGGGTCCCACTGGCACCATGTTGCTTGTTAAATCTTTCCTTGGTGCATTCATTCCTGTCAACCATGTCCTTGTATGGGCTCTGCAATAACTAGTTTATCGCTCCCACTTCAAACTAGGGAATTGGTAACATCGCAATTTCGTAGAACAGTAGATCTGAGATAGTTTTAATGAGCACCTAGTGTATTTATAATTGGCTTTAGATGTCAGTCTTCAATCAGGAAAGTTGCACAAGGAGAAAGAAGTTATGTGGGAGAGACGTTAACCTTCTAAATCAAAAATGCCATTTGGATTGATCAAAATCTCAACTTAAAAAGTAGAAATCTTCCACCCATCAAAAACAGGGCTCAGAAAGTGAAACACAGCAGGTCAGCATAGTGATGAAGGATACTTAATATGAAGTACACATTGCAGCATCCTAGGATCTCCATCCCTTGCTCCAAGATGGGTAGGGATGATCGAGAGTGAGAAATTATGCAACAAGCCAACTCTAATTATTAGAGCTGATCCTAGAATGTAGGGTGTTACGTGACAAAAGGTATGAAGATGGAAGAGACTGTTATATTGATAGTACTTATAGTGTAACAAATTTTACAAGTTTATTACTCATAATATGAGGCATCCTCAAGTTGATTGTTATACACAAATATGTTATAAATTCCACCCAGTATGTAACACAACTGAATTCTTCTACAGCCCTTAAGTGAGGAAAATACGTTAAAGATATAGAGCAATCCAACTTATTCAGGGTGTTTAATTGGAAAACTGAACCCCAGAGAAACAAACAAAAGTCACCACTATGACACAGTGCTTAGATAAGATGCCTCTACTTGGCATGCAGTTCTATTGTACTTCACGTATGATATGGCACAACTGTAATTCATCTACTCAGGCTGAGGCAAAAGTATCACAAGTTTAAGGCCAGCCTGGGAACTCTAGTGAGAACCTCAGAAATAAATTAATTAATTACTTAAAAATAGGCTTAGGTATGTAGCTCAGGTAGCCCACTGGTAGAATGTGTCTGGATTTGATTTGCAGTACCAAACAAACAACAACAAACCTTCTATTACCTAGTTTTATAAAAGTTCCAAATAATATGGTACATTTATTACATTTGAAAACTCTGAGAGTAAGAGAGAAAAGGAATGAAATATGGTCATAGAAGTAGGGTGTATAAGAGGGGCGGGAAATAGTCACACTATAGAGTGAACCCTCAAAAGAAATGAAGCTCAGCGGTATCCCCTTCTGGGAGCAAAACTGGATGAACAGAAACGATTGCATACAGCCTCACTGCTCAACTGGACATCAGTGCCCAATTCCCCATGGCACAGAAATCATAAATTCACCCTCAGGTATGTAAAACGTCCTTGGCTTAACATATGTCGGAGCTTGCAAGTGTCTTCATGTGAACTAACACATAATTAATTGGTTTTTTTTTTTTTTTTTTTGGTTTTTCTCTGGTACCGGGAACCGAACCCATGACCTTGCGCTTGCCAGGCAGGCGCTTTTGCCGCTGAGCTAAATCCCCAGCCCCCACATAATTAATTGGGAGGGATAAGTCATTATCTTATGGAAACTACAGGAGTGATTCATCTCAAATTAGGAGATTATCAATATCTTACAAAGCTAAGAGTTTGTTAAAGAGAATTGAAATGTAATTTATCACTGTATCATTTTCATGTTGTCAGGTTTTATTTAAACTATCTCAGTTTCCCATATACACAGAAGTAGTTATAGCTTCTTTGGAGAGTAGGCACTTAAAATACAAAACATTCTAAAAGGGTAAGAGATCTCAGTAGAACTTAGATATGTGTGTAATATCTATTCTCAGTTGCTAATTCTTATCTGCTAATGAAATTATTTCTAATCTGGGCTGCCATCTAGCTCAGTGTTCTTTGACTGAAATTGAAACCAATAGTTTCTTTTCCTGGTCCCCTGTGGCTGGCATATCTAGTACTCTGACTCCTTTTAATGTCTTCTAAAATAATAGCTATTTTTCACTATAACCCAAGTGGCCATTTACTCTTGGGAAATGAAATAGCTACTACTAAAATAAAATTTAGTGTGAGTAACACTTTTAAAGAATATAAAATATATTTATCCACAACTGAGAAAGTAGATTACTGTAAGTATTCTTACTAACATGTGTCACATCAGAAACTGTTGATTTTTTTGTCCACAGAAACAAACTCCTATTGATACCACCTGGAAATACATTTTTGCATCCTTAAATGGACCTTTCCAAACCGAAATGTGATACAGAGTTAAAATTATTATGTGGTCTCTATATGATAATTTGAGAATATACTCTCATTTTAGATGTATTTATATTTATCAGTATCACAATTGTTATTGTATTAATTGTATTTAAAAACATGTTTTCTATGTCATGAATAAAATACAGTGACAAAGGGAACTTCTGTTTTTGCTATAATACACATGCATATATAAGTACCAAGATCTCTCTCTCTCTCTCTTTCTCTTTCTCTCTCTCTCTCTCTCTCTCTCTCTCTCTCTCTCTCTCTCTCTCTCTCTCTGAAACAATTGGGCATAGATGTATAAGTTTATTTCTGATCTGTAAATCATATTCCATCGATCTGTATCTCTATCTTCACACAAGTACGGTATGGTTTTAATTTCTGTAGGTTTCTTTTATCTAGCAAAGTTAACTCTTCACTCAAAGAGTATTGAGTTTTGAGGAAACCCACTGTATTTGAAAAAGCGCTAAGAATGTTTTCATCATTCATACATCATTTCCTTCGCTTTTGCGCTTCTTAGTCACAGAGGAGACAGTTGGAGCGATCACACTCTCCCAGCATGTCCTCTGGGTTTATCTAGCTCTAATTACTAACGCAACCTTCTAGCCCACACAGTCAAAATGTCACATTAACACTTGTAGCTCCTTTGATATGCTCACCAGGCTTAGAAATGCACACTACTGCATACTTGGCACAAATGTGCTGCCTACCTGCTCCTTGCCAGTGGCAGAGGGAAAATTTTTGACCCACTGATTAAAAGAACTAATAAAAATATTAGCACAACTCTTCAATATGTAAAACAATGTCTACCAAAGGAAAGTCATACTGACACATTTGAATACATCTTTCCTTCCAAGGGAATACCTTCTCAGAATTTATACTGTATAAATTTAAGTGGGAATGCTATAGCTAAGAAAATTTTGAATTCTTTATTATGCAGAATTCCATAGTAAGGAAATCAAAACTAGCAAAAAAAAAAAAAACTACACTGGTTTCTGTAGAAAGACAGAGACTGTAGTTTGCCTGGAAACTTTTACTGGCAATCATGGTTCTAAGCATGGTGCAATTTTTTAGTGCTGATAGATAGCTGTCATGGACATCTTCCTGAAAGAACAAAAGATGAATTCTTCAGTTGGCGTGAATTTGCTGTTTCACTCTCACTGTAAGGTGAAGACTAAATATATCGACCCTGTTACAAATCAGAATAGCTACATAACTTGGAGGAAATTTCCTTTCAAATGCTTATGGAGGACGGGGATGGTGAGGTGAGAAATTTTAGTCATTGTGACATTTGAAATAAGACAAGTTCTCCCAGTGGGATTTTAGGGTTTGATACTTCTAATTTTAAAGCAAGACAGTTTAAGGTTGAAATCCTCATTAGAATCTCTAAATTTCAGAATTTGAACTTTATGTTTCTTAAACCCTATCAGCCAGAAAAGTACCTGAAGTCAGATTTTTATTTAGATCTTTAAACTTATAAACTGGATATTGCAAATGTCACTCCCAAATACGTGCTTGACATAGACAGACTCTGAATACCGAGGCATGACTGCAGTCTTCTTTCCCCGCAGTAGAACCAACTCTATTACTACCATGGATCAGCACATCCTTCTGTTATGGTCTGCAAAAGAAGCCTGAAATGGTAAGAGAATTACAAGAAGTCACATTTTGATGACATTTCCAGGTATAAAATCTTGTATTAAGAGAAAAGAATAGAGTAGGATGAAATGATTCTCCACAAATGGTGTGTGTCTTTTGGAGTCTGGAGAAATATATGAACATGGAGACTTGTACTTTGTCTGAAAGATGTTGGAAAATGCAAGGCCAACACGAGCATGAAACACGCCAGGGACATCCTAAGTCCAAACCTACTCCATCCTGAGGCCTTCTTCCTCACTGAGAAATGTAAGATTGCTGCAGTATTCCTTGTGGCTCCATATGCATTATCTGAAGTGCTACAGGGTGGGAGCAAACATGGAGGCAACAAGTTGACTTAGCACACACAGTAAGATGCACTTAATATATCCTTTAGAACTTCAAACAGTATTACTGTACATACTGTATGTATTTTATAATAGAAGTGGCCTCCTACTACACAGTTTATCACTGTAGTCACTGCTAGCATGGAAAAAAGAAAACTGTGAACAAGGCAGCATAAAAGGTTTACAGTTTATCTCCAAAGTTTTTTGGTTTTTATGGTTGTTTTTGGTTTTGGTTTGTTGTTGACAAAAGGTCTTGATATTCTGTAGGATTCTGAATTTGAACTTGTGATCTTATCTCAGTCTCTCAAATACCTCGCTTATATGTACGGTATGTGCAGTGGTCCAGCTAAAGTTCTTTTTTTTTTCTCTATTTTTAGAACCAGCATTTGGAACACTTATAATGCAATGTTAGCTTTTATTTTACCAACATGATTGAAAACTGGATGTTTGCAGCTTCACTGTTGATACCTAATTAATTTTGAACTGTAAAAAATAAAGGACATCTTCCTTTTCACTCAAGATAGCAGAGACACATTCAACCCTGTTCCTCTGCTCTAAATTGAACTAAATGTGCAGGAAACAACTTTGCAGTTGTGGGAAGTGAAGAGGTGGAAATACTCTGAAAGGTGGAAACAAGCAGGTGGGCAGGTTTGGAATATTTGGCTTTGAAGAATAGCTGTGTGGTTTCTTCCAGTTCACACACTGCTGACTGAATCCATACAGATCTGCGGCCCTTCATAGCCAATAAACATAAAGAAACAAGGAAAAAGAGAGTGAGGAAAGGAAAGAGAAAAGGAAAGTAAAAAGGAATAAAAGCCCATTATCTGTGGCCAAAATATCAGGAAAGAGGAATTGAAAATGTACCCAGTGGGAAGATCTATTCCTACCGGTAGCAGTGAAATTACCAGCCTAAAGGAGGAGGAGCCAACCTACCTCTCAAACATCCCTGCACAGTACTAACACTGCAACTAGTCAAGGGGATTTAGCCTTTGCCCCACATCCATAGCAAGAAATTCCTTTTCTAGCAGTGGAATGGCAGAAGTTCTTGCTTTCTACCTAGCGGCAGATGTCAGTCTCAGACCAGTGTCTTCCAGTCTTTCATCCAAAGCCGGTCACCTCACCCGGCATTCTTGCCCTCTAACCATCAGCAGAAGTTACTTCAGAACCAGACAGTGTTAGCCTTGCACTCCTTTGTAGAAGGGAAGCTTTTATGACCTTTCTTGGGTCTACAGTTGTATCAGAGAATCCCTTGGTCCCCAGGGCTCCTGGTCTTCCACTTAGAGACAGAAGGTTTTCCAGAGCAGCGCTTCCCCCTCGAGTACTGGTGGAAAAAGTAGATGAGGGCTACTATTGGTACTTGGTGGCTGGAACAAAGGTCAGCAGAAGCATGGGTTTGTAGCTCTGGGGTTCATCACCTCCCTCTAAGCATACTTTGGGGACCGGAGAAGAGCCTTGTACCCTACACACAGAAGCCCCCTGAGTGGGAACGAAACCAGAGGAAAATGCATTGCATGGGATGAGTCATGTACACTGTGTTAGAGGTGCATCCCATAAAATTAGGCCGGGGCCTACAAGATGACCATAAGCAGGGTAATTTCCTATGGTTAGACTAGCCCCACTAGGTCCCCAAAGCAGGAGCTGCAGTAAAAAACTGTTATACAAAGTACAGGATCCAAAAAAGTCCCTCAGCCTATCCAGTACCAGGAACATCAGTACAGGGACCATCTAAAGAATTAAAACTGAGATGAACCAGATATTGAAATTATATGTCTGTCTCTAAAGATTGTATAAATACTTCAGCAAACAGTTATACACTTTCTTGAAACAAATTGAAAAATATTTTCAACAAACAAGAAGAATCTATAAAAAAAGAATTTAGTGTATATTGTAAAACTGACAAATACCAAAACTATCATAAATCTAAAAAATGGAAAACTGTAAAATATTCAGTTATCTCAAAGGAAGAAAAGTGAAGGACTGAGAAACAAAGATAATGAAAAATAATAAAGTGCGAAACTTACACCTAACATCAACAGTTACTTCAAATGGAAGTGGTCAAGCACATCCGCTAAGGGAGTAAAAGACTACATCTTCAAGAAGTGACCCTCTAATCTGCCTTCCATAGAAACTGGCTTCATCTAGAATGACAAGCATAGCTTAGAAGTACAAGGATAGGAAAAGATATATTATCATGTTTTTCATTCAAGCTAATAAAACACAATAATGAAGATTTGATAATTAATTCCATTCGCTGTCTCTTGAGAGTTTGATACTTCTGTTAAAAATCTTTACAGTATCTCTGGAAGTGACAGAATTCATTTCACATGAATCCAGATTTCCCACACTAAATACTTTTTTCTTTTAACTTTTAGCAAATAGATTAGATATCCAGGTTTAATCTACTTTTAAATTGTGAAGCCAAGTCACATTACATTACTTACATGTGAAAAAAAATTGAAAATGATAGGCCTATTTTGCTTCTGCTAATTTGATAGTTTTCTGGCACATAAAGTACAAAATTCTCAGCAATTAATCTCTGATTTAAAGCGCTGTTTTGAATCTCAGCTTAAGTTGCAGTTTAAAGAAAGTTTAAAATTAGTACTAGTAAATTTTTTCCAAATCTAGTTAAATGATAATTTAGTCACTGTTAATTTAAAGATCTTTTAGCACCAGGTTTATATTACATTTAATACATTTATATTGAGTTAAATAAATTTTCTCCAAAATGTAATTCTTCATTTCATGTCTTTTTTTGTAATATAAAATGTTTGTGTATTAATTTATGTATAAAAATGCCTCTATATAAATTACATTTTTTATTTTGCCTTCTAAAATGCATTATAAAAAGACATACAGAAGTCCCTATAAAGATTTTATATATTTAATAAACACTATGTACATTCTATTTAGTGTACCATGTCCAAGCTGATTCTTTTTATGGGTTTTGAATAGAACATTTAAAAAATTGCTTAGAATAGAACAGCATTAAAGCTCTGAACCATTTTTATGTTTATGCAAAATTAATGAACATTTCCTAGTTATAGAGATTCCCATTTGATTAAAATCTGGCAAGTCCATAATCTGATCAAAACCAGAAATAAAAAAATTGTTAGTTGATGTTGTCAACTAAACTGAAAACTGCACAAGTGATTGTATATTAAGAATTTAATATAACATCTATAAAATGTGAATATTGTTTCATATTAAATTAAAAGCCTTTTTTTCAGATGTGAATTTCTATGTTTACACTTGCTGATAAAGAATTATAAACCATGTTGAATTGTTTCATGTACTGACACTGTCTACACATGTGATTATATCGCATTAAGAATGTTAACAGAATTTTATTTCTGTGTAATTTCTTCCTCTATTACTAAACATAAGACTTTTAAACATTCAAATCACAGTAGCTAAATATGAATTTGATTAAAAAAGTAAGTTCATGGATGCAGTTTTAGAAATACACCAGCTCTGTGTATAAATATATACATATAAACTTTACATTTATTTACAATCTTTGGGTTTTAGTATTTGGTTTTCAAATCTCTGAAAGGTGGTGACTAAGTTTACTTAAAAGCTTTTTTGTGATTCTCTTGTTTTGTGGTTGTCTATTTTCATTTATTCACCTATGAAAATAAATTGGTTTTTAAAACCTGAAAAAACTGAGTTCATAATGAGCATTCCGATGTATGTACCACAGACTTATGAACATATTCCAGAAATGGGGTCCACACATAGAAGAATAGTTTTGCAATTACAGTAGAGGTCAAGACTCGGCTTTTCTGTCTCTTCTCTTGATTGACTGCAGCTCTGCCTCTTGTACACTGTTTCTCGTCTGCAGAACTTCTGGTCGGTATACACACACTCTCAAATATCTGGGTGTTGACTGTCTTGACGCAGAAACATGTTACAGTGGATGTGAGTGTATGTGAAATCCCACTTTATAGTTATAATCTCCCTGAAACTTTAGGAATGTAGAAATCTAGCCTTGGAGTTCTGAAGCTGCCTCTTTTAATAATGTCAACTTAACTAAGAAGAAAGATGTATAATTTAAATCAGTAGGTATAATTCAGAGTAGACTAAGAGTCAGATCCCTCTAAAGAGTTACTTGAAATCCGTTGTCATTGATAGATTTTTGTAACTGTCTATGCTCTCCCGTCCGGAAAGCAAAACGGGGTTTCTAATGTTAGTAAGCAGGGAATGTTATGCAAAGGCAGATGGGAAAAACTACACTTGCTCACATGATCCCTTTGGGTCTTTCTTTTTTTTTTTTTTTTTTTTTTTTTTTGTTTTTCTCCGGCACCGGGAACCGAACTCACGACCTTGCGCTTGCCAGGCAGGCGCTTTTGCCGCTGAGCTAAACCCCCAGCCCCTGGGTCTTTCTATTATGAATGAGAATTCAGCTTTTAAAAAGATTTCCAGGACTTAACCTTTACAACGTTTCCAAAGGAATAAGTTTTAAATGAGAAATTGGACCAAAGCATACCAACAGGTAGCAGGATAAACGTTAAGTCTTACAGTTCCGCGTACACCACCAGGGAAGGTTGTTGTCAGAGGTAAGCGCCGTTGTGCTTGGGCAGTGCTGCTTGTCTAGTCTTTCTGGTTGCAGCCTACTTGGTCTCCTTCACGGGCTGCCACTCTCACTGTGTTCAGCTTGCCTCGGCACACGATCCATGTTTCCGGCATCTCCAACTTTCTAGAGTTTGCGTTTCACATTCAGCTTCATTTCACAGCTCCCTGCACTGCACTGTCAGGTGTTCCGCGCATGGCCTATGATTTAGTCCTTTGATGCTTAGGTCGGTGAAAGCACTTGAACCCTGCACACACTTCTCTCAGAGGTCCTGCTGGACACGGCTTAGCAGAAACTCTGCTCTCAAATGACCAGTTTAGCTTTGCACACTTGAGCGCGAAATGCATCCTTTTCTTCTTCCTGTGCAAAGTATTTGGTTCCGTGCTAATGGTGTTAATCTCTTGAGCAACAACCTCTCTCTGGGCCTCCACTTTACATGTGGTTCTTTCTGGGCCAAAATTTAAAATTTCAATTTTAGTCTTTTGTCTCTGCCGTCAGTTCTTTTTACAAATCTAATTAAAAGCAGCTCGCAGTCCCCATGTCACTGCCTGATGTTGATTCGCCTTGACTTCTACCAGATCACTTCGTCCAACACGTGTAATGTCTGCCTGCAGTACGGTCTCGGGATATGGGTAAAAGGTTGACCAATTGCTTGCCAGGGTGTGACACATATGGCCTCTTTTCCAGTTTACTACAGAATTCTCATTCTAAACTGAAGCTCCTGAGTCTGCACGCTACTGCATATATTCCTATCAGTGTTCTGGGGACCTGGATTTTAACCAGAATTGCCTCCCAGGCTCTGGTACAGCATTACTGGGCTTCTCTCCCCAGCCCATCACAAAACTAGTTCTGAAGGTTTTTTTTTTTTTCTTTTTTCTTCTCTTCTTGAGACAGGGTCTTGCTATGCATTTCAGTCTGGACTTGAGCTCATTTTGTAGCCCAGATAGGTCTCAAATTTGCTATGATCCTCCTCCCTCAGCCTCCTGAGTGCTGGGATGACAGGTGTGTGCCACCATGCCCGGCTAGTTCCAAAGTTTTCTCAACCACATAGTCAAGAACAGTGATAGCAGCAATTTATTGTTCTGGTACCAGTTGTACATGTTAGTCACCTTTGCATGACTGGAGCTAGAAAATGTATCTGACAGCTGCAAGTTAAAGAGGAAAAGTTTAGCTTGTGTCATGATCTTTTGAGGAGTCCATCTATGATTAGTTGGCTCCAACACAGAAATAGCATGGTAAAGGGAATCACAGAAGTAAGTTACTTGTTCCTTTAGAGCTGGGAAATAGAAAGTGAGAAAGCAGGAGCTGGGAACAAGAATGAACCAAGTTTCTATAAGAAACAAGAAATATGTCAAGGGCTGGCAGAACCAGGCGCTAAATAGTGTACACACCGAAATCCTTTGTTAACATGCAAATGACGCTGGGGAGAGCTTTATAACAAGATGCTGACATTAGTATGAGGCTCAGCTAGCTCTCTGCTGTGTCTGTGGTTTCATGTTTTCCTAGCTCTTTGGTAGGCTTTTATAAAACAGAGCATGAGCTTCCCAAACCATCCAGATTTACATCTTTTCAAAAACATAATTTGTTATTTAGATACATATTTATAATTTATATGTGTGTAATACACATATATAATGTAAAAATATATTATATGTACATATATATGTAGTAATGACAAGTAATACATAACTATCTAAATTTTTTATCCTTTTAAAATTATAATATTTCACAGTAAGCATTAAAGTAGAATGCAGATGCCAAATAGAAAAGATTTGGGTAAGAAAAGAAAAAGAATGTGTATGTGGACATCTGTATGTGTATGTAGTGATATTTTTAGATTTATGACATGTTTGCATGCATAAACCCTGCCAGATCTCTTGACTATGACACATCAGAAAGCCATGCAGATTTCTATTTCCTTTTTATGTTCTTCAGTTTTTCTTCTTTTTCTTAAATTTACATCTCCTAATTCAACACTTATGGCTTTGAATTTACATTTTCTTCTTTCGTGAATAGTTATCACCAATTTTCATCTCTGTATTAATTTAACTATGGGAAAAGTTTTGTGCAGAATGCCATGTAAAAATACATTAATAGACCTCGTTGGCTACCCGCCACACCCATAATGTGTTGGTCCAGGCTGGGCTGAAACCTGGACATCTTGGGGAAGCCTGGTTAGTCTGGGCTCTGCCTCCCTGACCAGTATGCAAGCAAGCGAAACCTTGGGCACCCTCTGGGGCCTTGGTGGCTACCCATCACACCCATAGTGTGTCTGCCTGGGCTGGCCTGAGCCCCGGACATCTTTGGGAACCTGGGTAAGTCTGGGCTCTGCCTCCCTGATCAGTGTGCAAGGCAGGCCAAACCTTGGGCACCCTCTGGGGCCTGGGTGGCTACCCGCCACACCTATACTGTGTTTTCTGGGGCTTGGCCAAATGTCAAACACCTCTAGGAATGTGGTGAGCTACTCTGGTGCCTCCTAAGGTGTGAGGCATGGGGATCCCTGGACAACTTCTGGGGCCTTGGTGGTCACTGCCAGAACAACTCACACCCCCCCGATAGCTCAGCTGAAACCTGAGCATAGTCAGCAGCCTCAGGGAGCTCACTCTCACCCCTCTCCTTTTAGTGTGGGAAGCAGGCTCTGTCCTGGGAAATATCTGAAGCCTCAGTGAACTCCACCTTCATTTCCCCTTCTCTTGTGGAAGCTGGGCCAAAATCCAGACAGTCGCAGAAATGCCAGCGAGCCTTCCCACACACTCTTGGGAGCCAATTGAATACAAGAAAAGTGGGGAGCATCTGGGACCCCACCTTGCCACAACTCACCAGTACAGGAGCTACACTGAGCACTGGGGATCTACAGACACTCTCCCTGCCCCTCACACACAATCAGTGAGACTGCACTACACAGACTCTCTGGTTCTTCAAAAATGACAAAATGAAGGAGAAAAATGCAGTTCCCAACCTCCACACCACCCAAAACAAGTCCAGGTGGCATGAACACAGAAGAGCCTGGAAGTCATACACCTGAAATTTCTGAAATGATAGCAACTTAAGTAAGAAACAACTCCATCAGGCCATAGAAGTTATCAGATCAGAAATAATGTCTCAGGTGCAAAAAGCAATGACAACAATAATGAAAGAAATGTTCAGCAAATCCAAAGATGACTTAGACAAGGAAATAGAAGAGCATAGGCAACTCAATGAAACCTTCAGGGAACAATATAGAAAAGAACTAGAAGGTATGAAACTGATGCAAACAGATATCCAGGAACTTAAAAACTCCATTGAAAGCTTGCAAAACCACCTGAACAAAGCTGAAGATAGACTTTCAGACCTTGAAAATAGCATAGCCAGCAATGAACGTGAAAGAAGGGATCTCTTCAAAACAACAAGGAACCAGGAAATAGTAATTCAACAACTGCAAGATGAAGCAAAGAGAAGCAATGTCAGATTAATAGGTATTAATGAAACAGCAGGTGTCAACACAAATGACATAAAAAGACTATTTGCAGAAATAGTAGCAGAAAATTTCCCAGGCATGGTAAAGGAGTTGGACATCTAGATAAGCAAAGCATATAGAATTCCAGTTAATCATAACCAAAATAAATCTACATCCACATATATAATGATCAAGATCATGGAAACTCAACAAAAGCTCAGAATATTAAAAGCTGTTACAGAAAAGAAACAGGTCACCTATAAAGGAAAGTCTGTCAGAATCACCATAGACTTCTCAGTTGAAACCATCAAGGCAAGAAGAGTTTAGAGTGAAGTATTTCAGGTACTGAAAGAAAACAACTTCCAACCCAGACTGATGTACCCTGCAAAGCTATCTTTCAAATTAATGGAGAAATAAAATATTTTCGTGACAAAGAACAACTGAAGAAATTCATGAGCACTGAACCACTCCTACAAAGAGTACTAAAAGATATAGTAGAAAGAGATAAGACAGAATGCATCTTCAAGAACAACAACAGAAAGGAACCAACAAGTAGAGTAAGCAATTAAAAGAAGGAAAAAGGAGGATCCAAAAGCAGGAAAATAGCATCACAAAGATAAGCCAGTACATATCCATTATAACCATCAATGTAAATGGTCTCAATGCACCAACCAAAAAAAGCAGACTTGCAGAGTGGATTAGGAAACAAAACCCAACTTTATGCTGTATACAAGAAACACATTTAACTCAAAAAGAAATTCAAACACTGAAAATTAAAGGATGGAAAACAATCCTCCATGTGACAGGAACCCAAAACAAAAAGGAGGTGTAGCTACTCTGTTTGCAGACAAGGTGAACTTCAAACCAAGAACAATCAAAGGAGATAAAGATGGTCACTACATACTTGTGAAGGGGAAGCTTCAAGAGGAAGAGATAACAATCATAAACATCTATGCACCAAATATAGAAGCACCCATCTATATAAGACAAATTTTAACAGACATGAAAAATGAAATAAGTAGCAGCACAATCATAACAGGAAACTTTAACATACCATTTTCACAAAGAGATAGATCAACTAGACAAAAAAAAAAAAAACAAACCTAAGGAAAAAGAGATAGATCAACTTGACCAGGGAAAGCGATAACAGAACTTAACTAAACGTGTGAACATATGGACTTAGTAGACCTTTACAGAGTGTTGCACCCAACAGCATCAGACTATACATTGTTTTTTTCACTTTAAAAATAAAAGGAGGAAAACTTTAACAGACAACATTTTACAAAATAGCAAAAGAACAGCACACACAGTACGGGGTTACAAACAAAGTGGTAGGGAATTAACAATGCTTGTTGTATTACATATTGATACATTCAAAGTGGTTTCTCGTGAAAACAGATACAGACCTGCAATGCTGATTAACCAAGGACTCATTGACAGTTTCTTTAGCAAAGAAATACAAGACAGTAGAACAGCTATGTTAACTATCCTGCATATACATACATACAAACTTTCTCCTTCTTTCCTTTTTCTTTTCCCACATCCCAGTTGCCCTTTA
>NW_004955472.1:4761135-4762209 GCF_000276665.1 Chinchilla lanigera | reverse complement strand
CTAGAGGGTCTGGGCAAAGGCAAGGCACAGACACGAACCCACGGGCCCTGTTACTCCTGGAGTACTCCCTCTGTGGGTGGAGGGCACACGGGGCTCAGAGTGTCTGCTCGCCCAGCCCCCAGCCAGAGAAGTCCCCGGGGCCTCTGAGTCAGGACCTCCTCTCTGCTGTGGGTGCTGGGTAGGCAGCGACTCAGTCTGTAATGTCTGCGGGGTCCTTGTTTGTGCGCTCTGCCCTCAGGGAGTAGATGGAAAATACCTGGCTCTCTCCGCACATTTCAGCTGGGAATTGTGGTGGTGTGGGCTGCGCACAGACTCAAACCCACGGGCCCTACAGCCCCCGGAGTATTCAATCTCTCAGCACAGGGCGTGCGGGGCTCAGACTATATATTCCTCTCAGCTGCACATGGCACATTCTCTAAAATAGATCATATACTAGTACTTAGAAGATGTCTAAGTAAATTCAAAGGAAGTGAAATTATCCCATGTATACTATCAGACCATAATGCATTGAAATTGGAAATTAATGACAAAAGAAAACAATAAAACTCCACAAAGAGTTAGAAATTAAACAACATCCTCCTGAACAACCAATGGGTCACAGATGAAATCAAAGTAGAGATTAAATGCTACTTAAAATCAAATGAAAATGGAGATATAACCAACAGAAACCTGTGGGATGCAATGAAAGTAGTCCTCAGAGGGAAATTTATAGTGGTGAATTCCCTTAGGAAAATAGAACAAGCACAAGAAAACAATCTAATGCTACACTTCAAGTTCCTAGAAAAAGAAAAGCAACTCAAACCCAGAGCCCAAAGAAGACAGGAAATTTTAAAGCTCAGAACAGAAATTAACACAATGGAGACTAAAAAAAGATACAAAAATTTAATGAATTGAAGAGTTGGTTCTTTGAAAAAATACATAAAATAGATAAATCCCTAGCCAACCTTATCAAAAAACAGGAAAGAAAAAAATTGAAATGATCAGAAGATCATTAATACTTACTTTGAAAATCTTTACTCCCATAAGATGGAAAACACAGAGGAAATGGACAGATTTCTAGATACATATGAATTA
>NW_004955472.1:4730933-4758794 GCF_000276665.1 Chinchilla lanigera | reverse complement strand
CTAGAGACCATACTCATAAGTGAAATAAATTAAACCCACATGTGTAAACAGCATAATGTCTCCCTGGTGTAGGAAACTGAATGACTAGGTAAAACTCAAAATGTACAATAGATGATAGGAAAGGGAAAGGAATTGCTCAAAGGAAGGAATGACTGGGATGAGGGAAAGAAAACAAAAGAAAGAAGGAAGGTAAAACATAAATATATATATGAAATTCTGCAATGACTGTATTGCTGTTGTCTGATGCTGTATTGAAATGAACAGTTAATGCTCCCACTTTGTTATGTTCTGATCAACATTGCATGCTTGTGTCTGGTGGTCTGAGCAACTGATTTGAAGCTAACAATATGCAATGGAAGGGCAATGGTGAACTCCTACCATCTTGTCTAGTGAAACTCTGTATTATCTTTAATGTTTTATTAAGGATTATTTTCTTATTCTCTTTAATGGTTTGAGCACTCTCTTTCTTACATCTGATAGTCTGAGCAATGTAGCTGAGGATAGTGGTATGCAATGTAACAACCACTGTTGATTTGTATTAATTTGTCTTGAGGCCCTGTATCACTTTGAATGTTCTTGCTTTGATGTATTTATGTTAGTGATACTAGTATGCTGCTACTGTTCTATTTTTTTGTTTGTTTATTTCTCATGTACTACTCTCTTTAAAATAAAAAATTAAAAAAACATACATCAATAATTTCATCTGTAGATTACAAATTAATCTGTAGATTCAATGTAACTCTAGTAAACAAAGAAGCATATTGCGTAAATATTGTCAAGCTGATCCTATAATTCACATTATAGAACCAAAATTGTCCAAAAATAGTTAAAGCAATATTGGATATAGAAAACTGATCTGAAAAATTTAGCTAATTATATAATAATATTGTTTAGAATTATAACGTTATTTTGTACTCCTGTACCTTCTTTCATGTACATTGAATTATAGCTTCAATAAAGTGAAAGTTTGAATATATTTCCTATGTTCTAGAAGACATTTGTGTGATTCTTAGTCTCACCTTGTACCTTTCTGTTATCAGACTAATAGTGCTTCACATCCACTTCTAGAATATTGAACACTTACTCATAAAGATATGTGCATGACTGTTTTCCTTAAGCTAAACTAAAAATGACTGACATGTGAGCAGATTGAAGTTCTCAGTGGTTTCCATGCTTATATCCAGGATGTTAAGTCTCCTTTGCTATGAACATATGCCCTAGATAAACAACCTAAACTTTATACTGAGTTTTTGTTAATTGTAAATTTCCATGTTTATATTCAGACATTGAAAGGAAACCTCTGCTGAGCAATTCATCCTATGAACAATGAGGATTAAGGAGTGCTTGCCGTTTCACATCTGCATGAACCTTCCGGCAGCTCCTGTGAGAGTTTGGACTGGAATGGCCCCCGAAGGCCCAAGGCCAAGTTTATCTCCAAAATGGCAATATTCAGAGTTGAGGCTTTTGGAAGGTGACTGCATCATGAGGACTCTGATCTCAGCACTGTGCCAATTTTCTGATGCGTTCGTGACTGAAGGCTAATGGGAGGACGGGGGATCTGTAGGAGAGATGAGGACTCCTGGAAGGAAATGGACACCTGGGTGCACGCACGCCCTCGAGGGCTGGATCTCACCCCGGCCCCTCCGCCCCCTTTTCTTCCAGACCCTGTGACGTGAGAAGCTTTGCCCCACCAAGCACTCTCTGTCACCATGTTTCACCACCTCATGGATGGACCAAGCATTTCTGGACCACATCCTCTGAACCCGTGATACAAAATCCATCTTTTCTGTGTTAAGTTATTTACCTCAGGCACATTTTCACAGCTGTGGAGATGTAGCATATCTTTTCTTACATTTGTTACCTCCTCCTTCATGGAACTTTCAGTGTCTGACAGCTTCCTTCTTCATCTTTTCCATCACTGCCTCTCACAGTGAACAGCGATTCACATAGCCCTTCCCTGATGTTCTTACTCCACTTTCCTGCTTATATTCCCATATTGTCAGGAGCTTTAATACTGCATTATGGGAAAGTCCCTAAAGGAATCATAATTGTTCAAGAATCAATGGATTCGTAGCTTTTCTTCATTTGACTTTAAATTCCACAGTCAACAGCACCTGATCTAGAAAGGGACATGCGCTGGTTCACAAATAATACAAAGTACCTGCTCATTTTTCTATTTAATGTTAACAAGAGGGTTTCCAGCTGCTGCTATAGACTATGTTCACTTCCAATTGAATATTTTCTTTCTTTCTTATTTCATGAAAGATTACCCTACTCTTTCCAAGTAAGTTACATTGTTTGTTTTCAGGTAACAGCATGTGGCTTTATTATTTATATTTACTTTTAACTAATTTTCTTCTCAAAATTTCTTTGACATATGGATTTTAAAGCATAACAGAAATGTGAAATAATGATTTTAAAGGCCAAAGAGTCACACAATTTTCATTTTTAATACTGGAAAGTGATATTTTGAGTATTTCAAATTATTTATGGTTTTAATTTTATAATGAATATAATTGCTATGAACAGAAGAAATGTAACAAGGGAAAAGCTACACTACACTGTTACACAAACGTTTCATTGAATGATGAGAGGAATGAACCAAGCAAATGAAAGTAGAGCTAATCTCATAGTTCAAATTATTTTTAATACACAGATCTGAGGTTGAAATCTAGGTACTTATATAAATACACAAAACACTACTATTGCAACTTTTACAAATGCTTGTCCACTATTTTTGAAATCATCACAGCTATTCATTTATGGAATTAAAATGTGTAAGGAGGATTCAATATTTTTACAGTACTATTTGAGCAAGGAGAAGTCATTTTTTGTGACTTGAAGCAAAGATTGGGAAGATTATAACCAGATGTTTTAGTGTAAGAATTGCAGACATTAAGAAGTTGCTTAGGTGCTTTAGCACAATTGCAATGAAAGGAAAAGATTTAAACTTTTCATATAATATAAATAACTTCTTTGCACATATAGTTGATACGCCTAAAGAAAAGAAAAATTGAAAAGATTCTTTTCAAATCTTAAAGCAAAGTGTGTTAAGTAAAACACAAACCATGAGATATAACCAATGAACATTTGATAAAAAAAAATTGTAGAGTAAATCTGCAGCCTTCTCCTTGAAAAACGTAGAACAAAATGTTTCAGGGTCGATTTTCTATGCTGCATAGTCTAATGACATTTTAATTCTGAAAAATTTCAAACATCCCAAATCTAAAAGAATTTTGCAATGAACAAGCCTATACCTTTCATCTTGGTCTAACACAAGCATTTTATTTGTTTGTTTCATAAATATCCATATGTCTATTTGGATGAAAATCTTAATTTTACACTTTGGAGGATGTGAAAATATGTTTTAGAAATCTATAGAACATTCTATAAATATATGATTATATTGTTCCAATATTCACTTCCTGTTCTGATGAAAAATCATTATACCAATAATTCACAAACCATAAGTCTACATTCAGTGAGTTCTAACAAATGTGCACATCCATGTAACATATCTTACTAGAGATTTTAAACTTTATTACTTCTGAAAGTTTGTCTATCCCTGTTCCCATTCTGTCAGTGACTGAATTCTCGAGGAAGCAATTGTTATATTTTAGACTTTTCCCCTTGGAGTGATCTTACTCTTTCTAGCTCTTCATGAAAAAATTCTCCTTTAGGTAAGAACTATTTCACTTAATATTTTTCAGAGGTTCGTCCATGTTATGCATCAGTCATTATTCCTTTTAACATGAATGCAGCAGTATGCAGAGCTAACCTATCTATCTACGCATGCTTCCCTGGGCTGTTTTCCCTTTGGACCTTTTATGACTAAATTTATCATTAATATTGTCAGTAGTCCTTCTGCTGACATGTTTAAATATTTTTTTGGACAAACATCTAGCATTAAAATTGTTGTGTGAATGCTTACTTTTATTAAAAAGTTAAAGAACTTTCTCTAAAGTTTGCCACTTAAAGCCTCATTGATAATATATGAGAATCTGAATTGCTGTGTATCTTTGCAAACATATAGTATTCATCTTTAAAATTTGGGGGGTCATTTAGTTTATATGAGCCTATGGTATTGCAGTGTCAGTTTGAGCTCTCCTAATGAGTATTTTTCATGTGTTTATTTACCATTTACTTGTCTACTTTAAAAGTTTTTCTGTTTGAGATGTTTGCCCTTATGATTTATATCTCTCTTTATTTTCATTTTTGAGTTTATAACTTCTCCTTGGGTGATAGTTCCCTGCCAGTTATATATTTTGAAAGTCAGAGGGCTAAATGAGAGTCTACTTCTTGCCCTTTATTTTGTTTGATAGTATAGCTGTCAATACTTAGGACAATATACCTGCAGCTTCATAGGAAATCTGGAAGTCAGGTAATTTAAGCACTCTTCATTTTAAACTTATTTACACATTCTAGGTTCTTATTTTTACAAAAATTCTGCTATAAATTGGAGCAAGACTGTATTGAATCTATACAAATTAGGGACAATATGACATATTAAGAACTGGGTATCACAGTAAATGCATTTATATTTCTATTTTACTTTCCAATGATTAATACTTCAACTAAAATGTTAGTGTATGTGGTAAAAGAAGTGTTTCTTGCCTTTATTTCCTGAACTGTCAGAAAATGTGACCAATTTATTATGCTATGTTTGATGTCACCTATAGATTTACTATAATGTCCTTCATGAAATTCAAGAGCCATTCTTTCTTCTTAGTTTACTGATCATTGTTATATGATAACTTTTGTGAGGCACTGTAATTTAGTTATGTAAGGTGTTACAATCAGAGAAAACTTCATAAATTGTACATGAAAAATATTTATATTTTTCCTCAGAAGTATATATGAATTTACAATTACCCAAAATAGTTATATGTACATAAATCAATAGATATTTATATTCAAACACATACTTATGATTAATATATCATGTGTCAATGTATAAGTTCTTAGATTTTGCTTCAGTGTTATTACCTTATTTTTGTCTGCTTTTTAGAGACTTTATATTTCCAAAATTATAATTAATTTAGATGATAAAATGAAGGCATACAAATAAGTGATATTATTTTAAGGTGTCAAAAAAGAATATGTTCCATGTGATGTTGATGTAAAATTTGAGCATTGTTACTCGTGAAAAATCATCTACCATAAAATGTTTTACATTTGTCATTAAACTTAATATTAATATGGTATTTATAGGAAAACATTCCTTTATTTTCTTCTCTCTGAGAACAATTAACATTTTTAGCTTTCGAAGAGGCTCCTCTGCAGTGTGAGCTAGTCAAACGATCCACTTTCCTGACTTTTTATATTTTACAATTTTATTTTCATATAGCAGAAATGAAATATTAAACTGTTTTTTAAAACATTCTCATAAATTGTATAACCCTTTATTATACATATTTATCTGTTTGGTAGTTTTGTCTTAACAAATATTAAATGTACATAATGTATAGCTTTACTTAAATACAAGGTTTAACAGTCACGTTAATTAATAAAGTATACACATGTTCATACTTTATATTCTTTTTATCATATCACTTCATCTACAAAGTTAGTCTCCTATACAGTTAAAAATAAATTTTCTAGACTTTCATTTTGCTGCTCCTCTTCTCTCTCGCTGTACCACCTGCTAGATATCTCAAGATAATTATGGCATTGGATTGTTTAAGTTACAAACATTTATTTATCTGTCTCCCAGGACTTCTCCCTTCTGACCCTCTGGAGTACAGCAAATAAATGTTAGCCATGTTTGTGTAATTTGTACAATCCTGAATATACTAGATCTTTGGAAACTTTTGATCAATGAATGACTGGGTGGATGCATGTATGAACAAGAATGAATTTCTTCCCTCCGCTGTGGGATTTCTATGACAATTTTATGAATTTTAAGTTGAGCTACAATTATCACAGCAAATCTAGGAATTATATTTTTGGAGCAGAATCTATATAGAAACTTATTAGGTAAACTTTGTACTTACCAAATACATAGTATTCCATGAATTCTAAACTGCTTTTATAGCCTTTCATTCTACCCAGCATATTTTTGCTCATGCTTCATTTTAAAATTGTATTTTCCATTTAAATACACAATGCTAAACCCGCCTGTAGAACTGTGTTGGTGGTTAGGATGGAAGTAAGCGAAGCAGCAGTGATGGGATGGGCTATTGAAAGCATGTTCTAAATATTGGTCACATGCAAATGTTCCCTTTGCAAAAAGAGCACTTGTGTTTAAGATACTGGCAGTTTGTAGGATTTTCAGTAAATGCATTGCCATACAAATTTTAAAAGGTCTCCCAGGTATTCCTAAAACAACAACATCATTAAATGTTCTTTGCTTGAAACTCTTCTTGTAATACTACTTATGAACAGAAAAAGAAGCAATGCTCTGAAAAAAGGAAAAACTATTAGTACATTTTTTAAATGAAGGCTATTATTTTAGCATAATCATTTGCTTCTTCAAATTAATGACTATTAATTCTAAAGATAACTTACCAAAAACAACATAATTTCATTTTTCTTATACTCTTTTTTAAACTAAAATTAATTATTTTAAAATTATTTGATTTTGTTGAATCTATTATTTTTAAAAATATATTTGGTTTTGCCCCTTTATAAACAAGACTAGAAAAATGAATATGTTTTCAGTTACTTTTAAAGAAGGAATATATTTGTCATTGTCTGCTTCATATTATGAACAAAATGAAAATTTTAAGTAAAATTCTAATTTCAACCTTATGTTTGTGTTATTTCACTGACAAGAGTACCAACGTTGCTAATTTTAAAATGTTCACATTGTCACTAAGCAAGGACAATAAACGTAGAAATTATCACTTGTGAAATGAATGCTAACCAAAGATTTTTTGCATAGCCAGTAACATATAATTGAGTACATAATTTTACCTATGTAAATTGCTCTGTATAAGTTGTTATAGTTTCACATATCTACAAGATAATTACATCACTTCTTTTCACTGAAAAGCAAACTATAAATGTGTAGAAATGAGTTTGCTTTGCAAGTTATAATGACATAACAATTTAGTATACATTATGTGAATAAAAATACAGGATAGTAGATTTGCTTTAAAAGTTGTAATGACTTGTAACTCTTTTGTGTGGAAAAAAAATCCTGCTAGATGTGGAAAGGAGCATACATTTGTGTGCGTGTGTGTGTGTGTGTGTGTGTGTGTGTGTATGTATGTTCAGAGGTGTGTGTTTGAAGGAATGTATTTGAAATTATGTTTTTGGACAATCTCTGCACCCAGAACTAAGGTGCATGTGCACGCGCGCACACACACACACACACACACACACACACACACACACACACACACAGTCTTATGGACATAAGTTAACAAGTGACTCAACAATATATCCAATATTCCACATTAATTTCCTTTATATGATTCACTTAATTGTATCTTGGTTTTCCTTATCTGTCTAAATGATCTTATTGTACATTCAGCCCCTGCCAACCAGTTTCATGATCACCCGTTTTTCTGCTTTGCTGTAGTGTGCTATACAAATCTCTTCAGTTGTGCACAAACTGAAAAATCTCATATTAAGTAGCATTTATGTACTTCTTTTCTGGATTTTCCTAGGCCAGTGGCAGCAAACCTATGGAACAAATGTGGTGGTGGGTCGTTTACTATTGAAAGCTCTAAAAGGTCCACCATCACTGTCCTAGACATTATGAGCTATGTAAAAAGTTATAAATCCTTTTCATCTTTACGTACTTAACAGGGACAAAACTTGACATAGACTTGTTCAAAATATGTTTACTGCCTCCATACACATTCACACTTAACAGGATATTACATTTATACAATAGTACAGTCTCTAAAGTGTATGTGATTACCAGTAGTATATCACTTCAGTCGATAATTTATTAGTATCAAATCATATCAATGTTTAGAATTTTTAGAATATGGTGATATATTTAATAATAATTGAAATTCAGTTTTATAGAATTGTACAGAAGAGCCCTAATTTTCCACCAGTAGCATATAATATACTACTATTT
Source organism: Chinchilla lanigera (assembly GCF_000276665.1). Taxonomy (NCBI): domain Eukaryota; kingdom Metazoa; phylum Chordata; class Mammalia; order Rodentia; family Chinchillidae; genus Chinchilla; species Chinchilla lanigera. The sequence goes on along the minus strand of NW_004955472.1, from coordinate 4,750,759 downwards.
TCTTTGTTAAGAAAAAAAAGTCCTCAAAATGTTAAAGAATTAAGTGATAAAGAAAATATATAAAAATAATATATTAAATTAAAATAATCTGAAATTATATAAAATGACCAACAACATTATTGCATGTGGCAAATCTTTGGTTGTTGTCTAAAAGACTAACCAAATATGAGAAATGAGGGCCACCAGGCTGTAATCACACATCACATGCATAATGAAAACGCTAAAATGGCACAAAAAGAAAATTCACTCATCTAAAACTAACTTACATCTTAGGAATCCAAATGTTTACAGAAGCAGAATTTTTTTTTTGTTAAATGGACATAAAACTCATAGATTCTTTGATTAATATCTTCTGTTTTAAAAATAAAAGTAATATATTCAAAAAGTAAGGAAAATAATCAATTTTAAAATCCAGTATGGTTCATATAGATATAAATATATATACATACATATATGGTCCACTTTAATAAATGAATGTTTGGTGTATTTCACTGATTTATTTCTGCATAGGTGTGAATAAATACATATCCACAGGGAATGACTCAAACAATGTGAATTATATAAAATGTAAGGTTTTTGTAGCTTGTTAAACATCTTCTAATATTAATCCAATATTTATAATTTAAACTGAAATAGCCAGTGATATAGCTCAGTGGCATAAGCTTCTGCCTGACAAGTGCAAGGTCCTGAGTTCGATTCCTGGCACAAAAAAATCCCGAAATACTATAAAGTGAAATTTTACAGTATTTTAAAATTCTATCATAGCTATATGCTATAATTTTATGTACAATATGTATGTAGAATAGTTTCTTTGAGCATTGATTGAGACATGTACAAATTTTTTTATTTATATCAGTTATTTGTATATTATCTGTACTGAGATTTTTGAGATCCTTATTGTGAGTCAGATGTGAAGCTAGTATTTGCCATTAAGATTATCAGATTCAATTTCTTTCAGCATGTAGGCCAGATAGTTACCATCCCTGAGCATATGCTGTTAGGATCTGTCAAGAGCTGTGAATGAAATGTGAGACCATATACAAATAAAGATGCTACACTGCTATTCAATGTATTGATATTTGAATACTAAATAAAATATGTGCTCTGTGCTGTAAACTGCTCATCAGAATTGGTAAATATAGAACTCAATATTGTGTTTATCACACAACTATAATTCACTGTAGGTTACTCTATATTTAATTCCTGGACAATTAAAGTAAATAGCATGGCTCACTGTAACCACATTTTCACCCTAGGAACTAAGAAAAAAACCTTCATTAAGTATGTAAAACTAAGATATATTTTAGAACATGTAACATAACTTTGTCTCTCAATATTTTATTTTATGTCTTTTATGTATTCTTCCTGGACTTTACAAACTATTTCCAGTAGCAAGAACTAGTAATGGCATCTTAAATTGAATTCCCCATCGTTTATAATGGCAAGAAAGGAAGTACTCTTTAATGATCTCTTCTTAGAGAGATTGTTCTTGAATCCAAGCCTGGTAGATAAAATCAGTGAGCAACAGTTTTACATGGTTTTTTGTATGCTTTTTTGTTTGTTTTTAATGTACTGGGGTTTGAATTCAGGGCCTTTGAATTGATTTATATCCCCAGCCTTATTTATGAATTTATTCTCTCTCTTTCTTTCTTTCTTTCTTTCTTTCTTTCTTTCTTTCTTTCTTTCTTTCTTTCTTTCTTTCTTTCTTCTTTCTTTCTTCTTTCATTTTTCATTTGTTTGAGACAGGGTATTTCTAAGTTGTTTATTTGCCCACTAACACTGTATTTAAGGCAGATTTAATTTTTTGAGACTCTGTATTATTTTAGGTCTTAAGTGCATTTGTTATAATTCTGGTGGTAGAAGATTATTTATGTATATGAAAATTCAAGTTAATGCTAGTCTTTTTTAAAAAAATCAGATTCTCCTGCTTGAGACTCCTAGAGTGCTGGGATAATAGGGCTTCATCTCCATGTCTAGCTGTAATAAAATTTTGAATCATTGTTATAATCTATAGTTTGATTATATGATAGATAATACATAAATTGTTCATATCTATAATAGTTGAAAAATATTTTTGAAGCCAGATTCTTTCTTATTTTGTTTCAACAGATACTTTTATAACAGATCATAGAACAAAAATTATCTTGCAGCCTTGTCTTTTTAAAGTGTAAGGTCAGTATGTCTGTTCCTTTATATAGAAAATGAAAAATACAGCACTGAGTAAGTACATGCCATGCAATTATAACAAAAATATGTTCTTCTTCTAGATTGACAATTACTTATGACATGAAATTATTGCAAAGCAAAGCGTATATACTACAGATCCAGTTGTGGTTAGTTCCTTGATGCCATGTTAAATAAGCATTAAAATTACTCCCGGACTAAACAAAGATAGGTCAGGGAAGTGAAGGGAGTTTTTGATGCAAATGGGAAGAGAAAGACGTCCTGTAGTAATGGAAGAAGCAATGAACCTGAGCCAAGAGTGACTGTCTGTGAGACTCTCGTTCGCACATGTACGGCGCATTTCTCCTATCTTCCCTTAGACTCTGTCCAATCTCATTAGAAAAGTAATTGCAGCTGTCTGTTCAAATATTGGAGAACAGCAATTGTACTTTCCCCGCAGCCTTCCCATTTCTGTCACAGGTTACCTCTCCACTGTGTCAGATTATGACAAGGGAAGCGCACACAAACCTGCATCCCTTATAACTACGAGGCTATTCACTTGCAGTATGGAAGAGAATCCTGGGATGAAGGTAGATTTAGTTTTTTTCAAGATTCTGTAATTCTTGATGTGACAAGTGCATTATTGTTAAACTTGGTTGGTAGAGGACCATTTTTGTATCTGAGGAGCCAAGTTCATGCAAGTAATTTTCTTAAAATACTCTTGGCCTTCATTTAAGCTTTTAATATGCTTTATTGGAAAGGTTTATTTATACGTTAGAGGCAGCAGTGTATTTTTCCCAGATTATGATTCTATCTTAATTGTAACTATCACAACAGATTCACTTTTACAAGTATTACTAACTTCCTGGTGTAATTATAATCATCTTAAGTTATTTTTCAAATAGTTAAAACAAATTCTTTAATGATCACCTCACATTAGCGGGTCACCTTACCTAAAAGTGCTGTTTCTCAATACAAACTACAAAGATATGATGGAATAAAAAGTGACTTTAGTATCTCTACCACCTCCTGCGTAACAGTTTGCCATTTTAAAAATAGAAACAATGTGCTAGGATCAAAGCAGTAGCCAAAGTAAGTAAGACATATTTAGACAGTGTAAAATGTATAGTGATTTTTAAAATTAAATTATACAGATAACCTTGTATTGCTGTTTCAGACTTCTTTTAAGTATATCATTTTTGTAGTGTTTATTTTTCCGCAGAAAATCATGTTTATTCATATTTTATATAAACGTTTAAAATATTCTTTGAATGTTTGTTAAAATTTCTTCAACATTCAAAATTATTTTGTTGTTATATGTATTACATATTTCCAATAAAGCAGGTAGAGCAGATCAAGTAGCCACAATAGTAATCTCTTGGTGTCTGTAGTGATTTTCTTCCTTATTAATTAATATATAATATTTTTGTTAGCATATTGAATGAATACTTTGAGATTAATTAAAATCTTAATGTAGCTCTATATATCATGGAATTTCAGTATTTATTTTAATTTTTTTCTGGGCACAGTGATATTTTCCCTTAATCTCAGCGCTCAGGAAGCTGAGGCAGGAGGATTACAAGTTTAGACCAACCTGGGCCAACCCTGGCTCAAAGAAATAATTTAAATTATAAAGATTTAATGTAGAACTCAAAGAAATTATTTCACAAATCTCAAGGGCATTATTATTTCAATTGATTTCCAAATTTTGCTTTTTTGTTTCCCACTGACCCGCAATTATGTCAAATAGAAGATAAATCAGTGTAGTCATCTTTAAACAGGAAATTTTAGTATTTTTCTTCCCACCAAAGATTTCTGACTCTAACAACTAGTTGTTACTTTTCAGTCTTCAACAGGAGATAGGCACCTACTTGCAGATTGTTAAACTGTTTCTAGACATTAATGCCAGATCTTGGAATACCTCGGTTGTTGAGCCAATTTGATCCCAAATCACTCAATGGAAGAACCCAATAGTTGGGTTTTACTAGCTAAAAATTCTATATACCCTAATTCTACTTTTGGGAATTCAGTTAATCATCATAAGTGGACCATAAGGCCTGATGGTATAAATTAAATTTTGTCTAGAATTCTATTTATTACCTTGCCCTAATATGTCCCTACTTTACTAGGGACAATGAGAACACTGATTACTCAGATTTTTTGTTTCACATCCCTCAAAATGTTTAAGCATTTTATGTCATCGTCATTCGCCTGTGTAAACGAATAACTCTGGAGTCCTTGGGGAAAGATTGGGGGCGATAAATATATACACTTGCTCAGATTTTATGAGGTCCGTTCTCTTTGCGCTCCAATTTCCCTTTGGCCAAGCGGGCTTTGGAAATAAAACAGGCTCAGAATATCTTTCCATTTTCTGAAATCCTCTTCTATCTCTTTTTTCCAGAGTATTGTAATTTTCGCTGTATGGATATTTTATTTCTTTTATTAGATTGATTCCTCAGTATCTCAGTTTTTTGGATGCTTTTGTGCAAGGTATGGTTTCCCTAATTTCTCTCTCAGTGTGTTTGGTGTTTTGAGTACAGGAATACTATTGAATTCTGAGTGTTGACTTTGTATCTTGCTTTGCTACTGAGTTTGTTTGTTAATTCTATGAGTCTTTTGTACTGTCTCCCTAGTGTAAGAACCTGAAAGAGTAAATAAAATCTGAAAGGTACAATAGATACTGCGAAAGGGAAGAAAACTTCTCACAAGGAAAGAATAGCAGGGATGAGGGAAAAGAGGAAAGAAGGAAGGAAGGGAAAATTCATACATATATATATACAAAAAAACACACACACACATGCACACAGGCACCCACACACCATAGCTAAGATAATCATACTATTAATTTCTATTGATTTATTGAAAGGAACAGTTAATGTTTAATTGTTTGATCAATCTTACATGCCTCTGTCTAGTTATCTAAGTAACCAATTTGAAGACAATATGTAATACAACAACCATTGTTAATTTCCTATCATTTTGTTTGAAATTCTGTATCATTTCTATTGTTTTTGTGTTGTTTTGTTTATGTCTTTGTATTCGTTAATTTGTTTTTATTCGTTACTCTTTATAATAAAAACTAAAAATTTCAATGAGAAAAAGCTGGCTCAGAACTAGAAAGTATTCTATAAATTGTGTCTTCTTATCAGAGAAACCCTTTTAGGCATGCAGTTATGCATTTGTAATTTCTTCTGAAGATAAATCTGTGCTCCATCTTTTTTTTGCCTTAGGGTTTGATGTTCTTTTAACCATTTCCTAAATGCTCTGCCTTTCCACATGCCTGACCTGTTGTTCCAGCTATGTGAATTATTATAATCGCATCTGTCTGCTGCCTGAGGTTAGCCATGAGATGTCTATAGTTTTAGATTTGATCATTCTCTTTGAAATAATGAACTTTTTTCCTTTAATGGCCGTTTCTATATTTAGTTCTGTCTCATTGATAGTTCTTCTACATTGATAAGTTCCTTCCAAGGAACTTTATTATTTTTCCAACAGTATCTTATACCCTTATTAAGTGCAGAATTCTCTATGCAGTGAAATGTGTCTTCTAGTCTGATATATTTACTTATTTACTTCCACCAAAGGCAGTCTCACATTCTCCATACTGAAGGAGCTAAGCGCCCAGTTAGAGCCACCCCTCAAGTACAGCCACTACTTCTCCCGCTTCTTCTGTCTTGGGTGTCACAGGTTTGACTACAGCATGTCTAAGTGTGAGTCTTCTTGTGTTAATTTCACTTGGGGCTTCTTCTCTGTGCAGAGCTATGTTTTTCAGAAAGTGTAGGAAGTCCTTGGGCCACTTTTTCTCCAAGTACTTTTGTATCCTCTACTTTTCTCCCTCTGGCACTTTCATTATATTGCTTGATATCCCACAGGGTCCTGAGCCTTCTTTTCTTTATTGTTATTTCTGTTTTTCACACTGAATAAAGTCTACTGATTTATCTTTGGCTTCGTGGTTTCTACTGTGTTAGTCTGCTATTCCAATAGCTTTAAAGCTCCGCTTATTGTAATTTTCAACTCCAGAGTTTGTATTTGGTTTTCTCTTGCAATACTAAACTCTCGTATTAATTCTCTGTCTTCTATGAATCATTTCAATCATTTTATTTTAATTCTTTAATAATTGTTTTCTCTTGTTCTTTTAACGTATTTAAATTACCTGCTTTGGGATGTTTAGCTGCTAAATCCAACAAATTTTTTCTCAGGAAGGGTTTTAGTGGAACATTTTCTCCTCCTCTGAATGAGCTACACTTTCCTCTTCCTTTGCTTTCTTGCATTTGTTTTAGCAGACAATTCAGATAATATGTGAAGCAAATGTGGACTGTAGTAACAGGAATGAATATGGCCTTTACAAACAGAACTTGGTTGTGCTTAGATTTGCTAGCGATACAAGGAAGACATATGCACTTACATACCTTCTACAAACTCTGTGAAACTCAGATTCATTATCTGTGTTACAACATTACATCTTTTCCCTCCTTACAGGATAGGAGAATAAAAGCATGATGGTGAAAAGGAGGAAAAGTCCATCGTTTTAAAATGCATAACTTTACCTATTATGTGGAGATATTATTCCCAAAGTCTCAAAATACTGGTCTAAGATATTGGCCCAATATACTAGCTAGTTTCTTGTTCTTATAGAAATTGGATTATGCACATTGCAAGTAATTTATGAGACTACTGATATAACATTTCTAACATTTCAGAGCTTATTTATCAGAATATCTATTGTCTTATTCTGTTCAGGCTGCTCCATCATATATCATAGGTTGTATAATTTAAGCACAAAGTGTTTATTTAGCACATTTCTAGAGGCTGTTAAGTTCCGGACCAAGATGTCTGCAGATTCAGTTCCTGGTTAGAGCCGTCTTCTGGACTTACGAATGTCATCCCTTGTAAGTGTCTATAAGTGATTGCCAAAGTCTGACGTTCATTTCCAATCTGGGAAGGGATGAACATGACACAGAAATCTCAGCATGTTTACAAAAGCTCAGAAATTTTGCACCAAACTGACCATGTGTACATAAATTTAATACCTCAAATGCATATTTATGACATATTTGAAAAAAAAATATTCCACAGTACTAAAATGTCAGAACGAGAAGATGCCCTCAGCTCTGGTTCAAATAGGAGGATAAAAATAGAAATAGGTCCAGCTGCCTGCTGAAAGATTTGTTATTTTCTTCTGCCAAGACATAAACAAGTCACCCATAAATAATTGCACAGACAAGCTATAAACTCTACATTTCAGTCACTCAGCAGAGCTTTGCAGAATTGATTTATACTTACATTGCACCTATTCCTATGTCAAGGCTGTCTTGAGAAAACTCCATTATTTAACTGATTGTTTTCATACAAAACTAAATAAGGTGAGGAAAATATTTTACATATGCAATATAAATGATATATTAAATAACTAAACCATCTAATTTTCCTCTTTTAATACTGTGATTATTTGATAAAATATTGTAAATTATAAATTTATTTTTAAAATGTATTTGTAAATTATAAATTTGTTTTTAAAATATATTTGTAAATTATAAATTTATTTCCAATATATTGGAAAATGAAGGATTTTGTGTAAAGTTTATTTTCACTCTTATTCATTTGAATCCATGCACACCTTATCTGCTACATTATACTTCAAAACTCCAAATTCATTTTGAATATTGTGCACAGTTGCTGACCCTGATCTTTGGTATTCTGGTGCAGGGTATTTATTGATACTCCTCCTGGTTTGTTGGACAAAGATTACCTTCACACTTGATATTTCTGCATCATGACTTTCAGATGACCTTGGACAAGCATGCCAGAATAATTCTAGGGGCGTGAACGTGAAGGTAAGTGTTTTTCATACCATGCTGGAAGGTGTTATCAAAACAACTATCTTTGTGTGTTCTGAAAAATAGCAGAGAATCTGATGCTGCACTGTGAATGTAGCTGTCACATGAGGCCATGCCATGTCTTCTGGGAGGGAAGCAGTGATGTTGGGTTCATGCGGATTTCATTCTTGTCAGCGGGCTTGGGGTTCACATCTCAGCTCTATTACTAATTAAATATTTGTTTTTCCACAGGTCACTCAATATTCTTAGGCTAATATTTTTCTTTTTTGAATACTGCATCATATTTTTCATCTCCTCTTGACTGACAAAAGAAAATAGAAGTACATATAAATAGAAAAAGTAATTGAGGGAAACTCCAATACGGATTTCTCTATAGTGATAGAGAAAAACCCGCCACAAAATGGATGAGTAAAAACTAAATACTCATGTTCATTAAACCACCTGTCTATGAAATCTCTGTGGAGTTCCAGTTCCAGAGTTATGCGCTGTGCAGTGGCTTCCTCCCTCCTCTGCACGGTTCCCTCCTCACCACCCATCACCAAGCCGTGTGTCTCCTCCTCGAATTAGATGACCCAGCATTTTACACAGAGATCTAGAATTGTGAGACATGAAAATCTGTCCATTTGCCACTATATATATATATATATTTTGTTGTTGTTGTTTGTTTGTTTGTTTCCGGTACCGGGAATCAAACTCACGACCTTGCGCTTGCCAGACAGGCGCTGTGCCGCTGAGCTAAATCCCCAGCCCCTATCACTATATTTCAAAGATACCATGTACCTACATCTACAATTAAATTTTCCCATTTACTCAAATGCACAGTTGTTTATCTTTTGATCAATCAATGATAGCCTTATAAGGGTTACTACTCATTTATTAGAAATATACATTAATGGGCTTCCACATGATGTGTATATATAATGGTGTTTAAATCAGGTGCAATACACCTATCTGCTTGAGTACTTGTCATTCCTTTGTGGTGAAAAACGATTCCATTTTTTTCTAACTTGTCGAAATGCACAGTATATTTTTGTTACCTACTGTCATATTTCTGTGCAGTATGACACAATGTCTTGTTACCGCCACAGAATAGCTACTCGTTACTTTACTTTCCCATGCCCGGAGAGGCAATCATGTTCCCACAGGAGGAATCACGTGACTTGAGGGACATTTTCAGTCATAAGCGCTTCACTGGAATCCAAGATATCTGTAGATTTAAGGCAGCGGAGAACGTTAATGTAGTTGAATGTCTCATAAATCTCTTATTCTGAAGTCCTCAGTCTTAAAGGGTAACACTATAGATTATGCATATTAGGGCTGGAAAACTTTGTTTTGCCAGTTTTAAGGCAGTCACTCTCTACAGAGTTGAGGAGAATTTGACCCAAATTTTAGCAAAATGAAAGTCACACTTTGTTTTATTTTTAGTTACTTATTGGGCCTTTGCAGTGAAAAAAAAAAATCTTTCTTTTTAGGAAAAAGCTACTTTTGAAGTCCTATCTATTTTGGGAGAAAATACACATTATGTTATTTAAAAGTGACAAGTTAAAGGCCTGGGAATGTGTTCTCTATGTCTGCAGTGGTGTCTATGCCAGACTTCAAATATGCCATCCAACCATTGTCTTTTCTTTTTGGCTTATGGTGAGAAGTGGTTGTTAATCTTATTAAAAGTGTCTTTTATGTGATTACTTGCTTCTCTCATACTGTTTAATTGCTTCTCTCATAAAATAGTTTCTTTGAAGAACTAAAATCACATCGAGTACATTTTCCAATCACAATGGCATGAAACTAAAAGTTAACAGGAGGATACATTTTGTAAAATTCACAAGTATGTGAAAATTAAATAACTTGTTTCTGAACAAAAAGTGACTCAAAAAAATTTAAAAAAGGAAATTAAAAAACAAATAGAGACCACTCAAAATGAAAAGATAATTTCTTTTTTTCTTTTTTGTCTTTTTGAGATAGGGTTTTGTAATCCTGGCCTCAAATTTTCAGCAATCCTCTGACCTCAACCTCCTGAGTGTTAAGATTATAGACATGTATCACCAGGCCTAGCTGAAAAGATACTTTCTAAACTTGTAAAATGCATTCACATAAATGCAAAAGAGAATATAAAACTATAGAAAAATCAAGAAAATTAAGTTAATTTTTGAAAATAGAAAAATCATTAAATCCTTAAGTAAACTGACAAAGAAATAAAAGTGAAATAAATTTTTAAGAAGCAACAATAAGAATATTTTGATTGATACATGAAAAATAGAAAAGGTCATAAAAGCTACTATAAAAGTTTTTTTGCCAAAAATTGGATAAACTGGGCAGGGGGGTGGTATTCTGAGGTTCCTACAACCTATCAAGATAAATTCTAAAGAATTAGGAATTTGCAAAATGCTAATGAATGAGAGGTAGAAACATTAAAAAAGAGTCAAATGGTTTCACTGGTGAATTCTACTTAATTTTATTTGCTTTCTATTTAAAGTAAAACTAATAGCACACTTTGCAAACTATCCCACAAACCTGAGATGTAGGAAACTTCCAAATACATTTTACTTGGACAACATTACCAGTCCACAAAAATTGCCTTAAAATTTAAAATAAATATTTTGTTAGCGAGTACACATTCAATGCTCAGGCATGCAATTAATAGCTCTGGGCAGATTATTTTATTATAATATATTTCTTTGTTACTAGTACATGTTTGCAGTGCATGATGCTTACATTCCTGTGTGGAGTTGCGACGTGTACGTAACACATCTGCTCCTTTTTTATCCTCTCCACCCCTGTTCCCCCTCCTCCCTCTACCTTTCGATCCTCTTCCCATTCCAGAAAGATCTACCTCCCTACTTCCTATTACTTATCTTTTATTTTGCTTGTTATCTGCAATCTGGATCCCTCATATAAGAGAAAGGATGTAATATTTAACCTTGTGCCTGATTTACTTCATTTAACATTGCAATCTCAAGGTGCATCCTTTTTCCTGCAAAAGACACAGATTGTCTTTCTTACAGCAGAGTAGTACATCATTGTGTATCAGTACTACACTGTCTTTGTCCATTCACCTGTTGATGGACAGATAGAGTGCTTCCACTATGTAGCTACTCTGAGTTGTGCTTCTATAAACATTGATATGCGTGTATCCTTGTACTACGATGTCTTTAAATCTTTTAGGAAAATACCTAGAAAAGGAATAGCTTTGTCAAATGAAATCCCTCATTTTAGTTGTGTGAGGAAGTTCCATGCTGATTTTCATAGTGATTGCTTAGTTAACATCCTTAACAACAATGTAAAAGTGTTCCTTTTCCCACAGCTCAATCAGGACTTCTTATTAGTTGATTACTTGATGGTGACCATTCTTTCTAGAATAAGAATCTCACTGTTGTTTTAATGGTATTTCTGTACTGTTCCATGTTTTTGAGTATTTCTTCATGTATTTATTGGCCATTGGTATTTCTTCTGTGATATTTCCACACAGTTTTTCATTGGTCTTTTATTTTGGTGGATTTAATTACTTAAGTACTTATATATTCTACATATTAGTTCTCTCATGAAGCATTGTTAGAAAATTAGTTCCCATTCTTTAGGTTGTCTTTTCACTACGTTGATTGTTTCTATCACTGTGCAGAAGCTTTTATCTTTAATTTGGTAAGAACCAACTTGTTGATTGTGGTTACTATTTCCTGTGCAGCTAGTTTTATATTCAGAAATTCTTTGCCTACAAATATGACCTCAGTTTTATCTATTTCATCTTCAAGCACTTTAAGTGTTTCTGTTTTTGTCATTTGGTTCCTCGATCCATTTTGATTTTAGTTTAGTACCTGGTGAGGTATGGGCACAGCTTAATGTTCTGCATGTGGACAGCCAGTTTTCCCAACATTTGTTAAACAGACTATCTTTCCTCCAGTGTATGCTTTTGACCTCTTTGTCAAAAATCAGAGTTCAAAATACTTGTATTGTTTATGCCTCTTCTATTTCGTTCCTTTGATCCCATGTCTGCTTTTGTGCCAGCACCATCAAGTTTTTAACAAAAAAGACTTTGCAGTATAACTTGAAGTTCCCGATTGTCAGGCCTCCTACTTTGCTTTTTTAACTTCAGACTGATTTTGCTATTCCAGGTCTCTTCTGGCACCAGATACATTCTAGGATTATTTTCTCTAGTTCTGTGAAGAATGCTGTTGGTATTCTGATTGTAATTGTGTTAAGTCTGTATATCAATTTTGGAAGTATGGCCATTTTGACTATAGAAGTTTTTCCTGTCTAGGAACGGTGGGTATCTTTCCATTTTCTGATGTCCTCAATTCCATCTTTCAAATTACTGTAGTTGTCATTGTAGAGGGCTTTAACCTTGTTAGTTAGTTTATTCTTAAGCATGTCATTGTTCTTGGTGCTACTGTTTCTTAGTTAGTTTATTCCTAAGCTTGTCATCATTCTTGGTGCTATTGTGAAGGGTATTTTTATCTTAATTTCTTTCTCATTGTGCTGATTATTAGTGTACAGAAATGCTATTGATTTATGTGTATTGATTTTGTATGCTGGTACATAGCTAAGTTTTGTTAATAATTCTTTCAGTGGATTTGTTTGGGTCTTCTATGTAGAGAAAAATGCCATCTAGAAAGTGATAGTTTAACTTCTTATTTAATTGTACATCTCTTTATTTCTTTTTCTTGCCTAATTGCTCTTGCTAATATTTTGAGTACTGTATTGAACACTAATAGTGATGATGGACATCATTATCTTGTTTCTGATTTTAGAAGGAAAGCTTTTATTTTTCCCCCAATAATATGATATTCACAGTAGGTTTGTTATAAGTAGCTTCTTTCAATTTTAGGTAAAGTCCTCCTGTATCAATTTTCCTCAGTGTTTTTTGTTTGTTTGTTTGTTTATTTTGTACTAGGAATTGAACTCAGGACCTTGCACTTGCCAGGCAGGTGCTGTGTCACTGAGCTGGATCCCTGGCTTCAGTGTTTCTATCATGAAAGGGCAGTGAATTTTGCAACAGTGTTTTCTTCATCTTTTGATATGATCATGTTGTTTTTCTCCTTGCTTCTACTTATGTGGTGTATTATATTTCTTGATTTGCATATGTTAAACCATCCTTGCATACCTAGGATGAAACTTACATGGTCCTAATGTATGATCTTGTGATGATTTATTGCATTCTGTTTGCCAGTATCTTGTTGAAGACTATTTTTCTTCATTTTAAAAATAAAAGGAGGAAAACATTAACAGACAGACAACCTTTTACAAATTAGCAAAAGAACAGTACAGACAATGCAGAGTTATAAACAAAGTGGTAGGAAATTAACAATGCTTGAAGACTTTTATATCTATATTCATTATAGAGTTTGGTTGAAATTTTCTTGTTTTGTTCAATTCTTGTCTGATTTTGGAATGAGAGTAATGGTAGTTTCCAGGAATGACTTTGTGAGTACCCTTTTCCTTTCAACTTCATTAACGGGTTTGAGGAATACTGATGTTAGTTCTTTGCTGAAGTTTTTGTAGAATTCAACAGTGAGTCCATCCAGACTGGGATCTTCTTAGTTGGTAGGTTTATTATTATTTTCTATTACTATTTCTTCACTTTCTTTGTCTGTGGATTATTTAGGGTTTTCAAATTGTTATGGGGTGTGTCTGTATGTCCCCCTAAATTCTTAGGCAGTCATGGGGCAGGCTTCTAGGATTTGTGATTGATCCATGGTCCCATGCTGGGATTATTGGTGTGAGTGCTACACTCGCCCTGGGGTAGGCAGTTTGCATACAGTGTAAGGGAAAGGAAGAGGCTGCTTGCTGCCCTTCTTCCCTTTTGCTCTGGCTGCTTTGCTGTGTTCCACTGTAGTGAATCTCTGCCCTCTGCCGTGTTCCACTCTACCTCGGAACCAGCCAAGTATGGACTGAAATCTCCACAAACTGTAAGCTAAATAGACCTTTCCTTCCTTCATTTTGTACCTCAGATATTTTGTCCTAGCAACAAGAGAAAAGTAAAACACAAATCATCTTGGTTCAGTATTGGTAGTTCTTGTTTTTCTATGACCTTGAGGTGTATTATTAGATTATTTATTTGGGCTTGTTCTGTTTTGTTATGTGGCCATTCACAGTTAAACTTTCTTCTCACAACTACTTTGACTTTGTCCTGTATGTCCTGCTACAGTACATTGTCCCGGCATTATTGTTAGTTCTAGAAACTGACTTATTTCTTCTACAATCCATTATTTATTCAAGAGTATTTGCATATGCATTTGCACAACTTCTGTGTTTTCTTTTATCGTTGATTTCTAGTCTTACTGCATAGATGTATTTCTTACAATAAAGCCTCAATGTCAGCCAGAATGTGCAATCGGGGTTTCTTACCTCTTCTCTGCATGCATATATGCGGAGGCATGCGCACATGTAAAACTATGTGACTCTGTGGGTTCACAGGAATACTGGAAGCTCTTCAAAGCCCCCTATGCGCACCTGTTTCCACAGACTTTTCCATTAGACACTGTCAGCTTGATCTTTGCCCCAGCTATTATCACCATAACAAGCAGTAGTAATATTAACTAGTTGCTGCTGTTTTTTATTGATGAATGCATCTGACATAAAAGTCATTGTAGTGTTGGGTGATCTCTGAGTCTTCTTAAATAAAGACCAGCCTCAGGCCAGTCACGGTGGCACATGCCTATACTTTCAGTACTTTGCTGACAGATTTTCTCAGACAGCAAACTTTTTCACTTATTTTATCACTGTACTCTTCTATTATTTATTATCAACCCCAAAGTTGTCCTATAGGTCATTTCTACCCTGTTTAAATTGAATAATTCCTTCTGTCTTTTCCATAATGTCTTTGACTTTAGTGATAATCATATGTGCCTTATTGTTTCTGGTTAACGATTCAGTGCTTCTTAAAATTTTATTTATTTATTTATTTTGGGTCTTTTTGAGACAGGGTCTTGCTATGTAGTTCAAGTTGGCCTTGAGCTCACTTTGTAGCCCAGATCAGTCTCAAACTCACAATAATCCTCCTGCCTTAGCCTCCCAAGTGCTGGCATTACAGGAGTGTACCACCACACCCAGTCAAAATTTTATTTTGTATGTGTTTACATTTTCAAAACTAATCATTTTATTGTCTATTTTTTCAGAATGTCATTTTAAAGGTCTAAACTTTTCTTTCAGAATTTTTAAAAGTTTGAGTTGCTTTAAAATTATATTTCCTTTGAACTTATTTCTATTTCATTGAATATCATCTTGAGAAATACATTTTTATCTACTGTTTGTAGTATTTGCTTCTACCCATTCATCCCCACATCAGCGAATGAGTTTCTGGGAAGTTCTCTTTGCATTATTACTCAGTTTTTCAATGGAGGCAATTACCTGAAATTATTATTGTATAAAGTAGGAGGACAAACCATACTTTCAATTTATACTGGTACCCAGACTCTACCAAACGTAATTTTCTTTGTTGTAGGAATGTACTTCCACATTATTTTCACATTTAGGTGCTTGCCATGCCTCTGAAGCAGTTCCTGTACCCAGAGCCGCTTCATGTTTTCATCTGCTTGCTGCTAACTTTTCTTTTGTCTTGTGTTCTTTTTTCCCACTTTGAAAAAGTATAAGTCTGAATCATGGATTACGAACAGAACTATCTCTCATTCCCAGGCAGGTACTCAGGTAGAACTAGATTTTTGCTCTGGGCCTTGTCCAACTCTCTTATTTTACTGTCATAATCAAAAATCTGTGTATTGATATTTGTGTTCAGGGATATATAATATGGTAACTGCAAAATCTCCTGAAATCCTGAGGAAGTAGGTATCGTAGCTTGTTAAAATTTCATTTTGATATGCGTCTCCAACATGTGGAACATATAAATACCTTATGATTAGAATGACAGGTTTTTCCTGTTTAATAAAAAAAGAATTATCTTCCCCGCCTACTCTTCCCTCTTTACTTCCTCTTCCCTTCCTTTCCTGCCTTCATTTATTCCTTTCATTGTTGCCATGAATAGGCAGACTTGGAGAAATAGTAGTAGTACTAACTCATCTTTAACATGAAATTTCATTTCATAAAATACAATGAAAAGGCAGGAATAACTGTCTCTTTATCAACTGTGTTTATCAAATTTCTTTACACATAATTATTTTAAAACATAATTATTGAGATGCCTGCTCATTATTGTACTTTGATCACTTCTCATGTCCTCTTCTGTTGACACACTGCACATTTAATGCCAATCCCCAAAATAGATTTGCTTAAATCTGACTCCATGTATAAATCATCATAGCCAATGCATATTTAGAATCTCACTTAACATTTTATTTCTTTTCTTTTATTTCTTTTTTGTTTTAAAGATAGAAGAATAAAAACATATCAAAAAACACACAGATATATGTGGTTTTTTTTGTTTTTGTTTTTTTTTTTTCTGTTTTTTTTTTTCTGGTACCGGGAATCAAACTCAGGACCTTGCACTTGCCAGGCAAGCACTTGTACTGCTGAGCTATATCCCCGAGCCAAACACACAGATATAAACAAAACAACACAAAAACAATAAAAGCAATACAGAATTTTGGACAAGGAGATAGGAGATTAATAATGGTTGTTGTATTACGTATTGTTGTTTTCAAATTGGTTCCTCAGGTAAACAAATATAGGCATGTAAGATTGATCAGACAACCATTAACTGTTCCTTTCTATTGTTTTATTTCTTTTATTTGAAAGAGAGTAAAAATAATAAGAAAACATTAGGAATGATGGAAAATTTCAGAAAACAAGATTATATAAATTCAACAATAGTTGCTATATTCCATATTGTTGTCTTCAAAGTACTTGCTCAGGTCGCCAGATACAAGCATGAAAAATTGGTCAAAAATATTAAACATTAACTGCTCCTTCCAAAAAACCTCACTTAATATTTTAGCTGCAGTAAAATTGTTTGATTTTGTCTTTTTTTATTTTAAAGAGAAAAAATAACTTAAATGATGTAGAACTTCAAAACAAGATGGCAGGTGCTGATTTTGTCTTTACATATTGTCAGGGTAGGACTTTAAGAGACTGAGTCCCCAGTTTCCTATCTCCCTTAGTCCTATTTTCTCATTGCTTTTCCTGGCCTTGTGGTCTTCCTTTTGCTTTTGAATGTCTTAATGATTCAGACGTTGATCACTTTTTCTTATTTTATGCTTTTTCCTAAGTTAAAAGCTTATTCATCTTTGAATGATGCCATTTATTATAACTGTGAAATTTAAATCTCAATTTCAAGGTACTTCGGTTTACGTGACTACTTTTTCTCAATAAAAACCTCATGTGCAGCATGTCCTAAAAAACTGGATATTTTCTCAGAGAAGAAAATCATTAATGAACCTCTCGCTGAGTTCTGAGTAGTAACACCTCGGTAAAGACTGCTTTAGAAAGCAGAGTCTAGGAGCTGGGGATTTAGCGCAGTGGCACAGCACCTGTCTGGCAAGCGTGAGGTTGTGAGTTTGATTCCTGGTATGGGGGAAAAAAAAGAAATAAACCACAAAAAAAACCCTAGAAATCAGAGTGTATTGATATAACAAAACCTCTTCATATTTTTCTTTATCTCACTAGATCTGCAGCTCTTAATGCAACGTTTCACTAAATCACATGTATTTTTAAATTAAAAGCTATAGTAAATTTTGAGAAAATCATATATGTCTACATTATTTTTTTCTAAATTGGCCAAATATGTGTTGAGATAACTATAATTTTTTTCTTTGTATGTACAATAAAAAAGCAAATTTTGAAGATTCAGTGCACCTTTATTCCTGTAGTAAATCTTCATTACGTATATTTTTATAAATGTATAGATTGGATTTACTAATATTTTACTTTATGTTCATATTGAATGGCATACAGTTTTCTTTTCTTCTAATTTTATTTTCTAATTTCAGTATCAGGATGTTACTGATATTTTAAAATTATTCAAAGAAGCATGCTTTGCTTTTTCATTTTTGGGAAATCATAATATAACACCAGTATTCTTTGTTCCCTCTCAAAAGTTTGGTAGAATTCACAAAGCAGCAATCTGCGGAGGAGTCTGCTTTGTGAGATACTTTTAAATTATGAATTAATTTTTTAAAAATATGTATAGGAATAACTAATTTATCATTTCTTTTTCTTCAGTGAGCCTTGATAGTGTCTTTCAAATAAATTTCCTTTGTTGGCATAATTCTTTAGGAATACTAAATTTTCATGTCCACAGGATCAGTATTGACAGGCAAGAGTTCTTTTCTTGTACTACAAACCAGCTTCTCTCCTCCCGCCTTCATCTTTGATCAGTGTGAGTAAATTTTCACAATTTTACTCATTTTTCCTAGGAGCCACATTTTTTAAAAATTCCTGTTTTACTATTTCACTGATTTTGCTCATAATTTCTTTTTGTGCTTGTTATGAGTTTTAATTTGATCTTTACAAAATTCTCAATGTAGAAACTTAAAAAGTGAATTTGAGAATTTCTATACTAATATAGATATTTAATGCCATATATTTCTAAGGAATTTTTAATGCTACAAACATGATTTTAATTTTATTTAATATAAAATATTTTCTTTCCTGTTGCCACTGATACTTGACTTTGCTACTAAGCAAAAGATATTTAAAATTGCACATCTACTTTTATTTAATCTTTATTATACAACCTCAGTTATTCTCCATGTCTACTGCTGTTCATCAAATTAAATATTTTCCCTGGTACATTTCAATATGTCCCTACCTGTGCACCAATATATACTTTCTTCCAATATAATCTATGTTATGCTCAAACCATTCATAAAAATGGAATTTGAAATGTGGTTTGTTTTAATGTAATATTTTATTGTTTTTAGATAAAGACTGAATGCTTATCATACCTATATAAGGTATCATTTTGAGGCAGGTCCTTCTTTCCCCACCAGCCCTTCATGTATTTGATTTCCTAGTGTGTGACAAGGTTCTCACTGGATTTCTCTGAGACAAAGCTCTATAAAATGTTATAGATACTGTTTTATCCTTGTTATTCCCTCCCCTCCTATCAGGATATGCCTTATTTAGACTTCAAAGTTAAATGTATATATTACTTCATACCTGCAGAAAAGTCATTGATTCCTTTATCTAAGTCATTTCAATTTATTAAAATTTATTCAGGAGCTTAAAAGTTCCCATGTTCATTTACCATGATTACATGTAACTGAAGCCTTTTTATTTTGTTATTTTTGCTATTGTTATTGATAGGTATGCTTTCTTTTGAGTTAGAAGTCATGCTATATTTTGAATTGCTATAATCAACATAGGATGGAATCAACACAAGCTTCAATATATTATATTTTATTTCCACCATCAATAAATGAGTCAACTTTGTAAAAATACTTAAATTAAAAATAAAATTTTGGAGGTCATAGACACTACAGTCTGCGATCACTGTTGGACCAGTCTGCGTCTGGCTCCTGTGCATATCCTGAACTGACTGGAAACACAGAATCTGGTGGGCTGAAACCTCCTGACAACAGGGTTCCCTCCTGAAAGCTGTGGAGAGAACCAGGTGTTTCCCATCTACTTCCTGGGGGCAGTGCAGGTGATCCAGGACTCCATCACCATTACAGACAGAGTCTCTACTCTCTGTGCCCCTGGGGCAGAAAGGAGCTCCTCACTCAGAAGGCCTGTGAACTGCTCTCCAGGGTTCATGTGTGGGCCCTCCCTGCACATGCTCTGCGTTGAGTGATTGGGCAGTCCACAAACTGCTGACACCTAGGTTCGGGTCTGTACTTTACTTGTTCCCTGACCTCCTGGAGGTCACAGACATGGAAAGTCTGTGATCGCTATTGGAGTGGCCTGTGTCTGGCTCCTGTGTGTGTCCTCAATTGACTGGAG
>NW_004955472.1:4729263-4730209 GCF_000276665.1 Chinchilla lanigera | reverse complement strand
CATTTAAAAGAATAGAAGAACATAGACAATGGTTGGAAACACTGCATGAAAAAAATAAAAATGAATTACAGCACATGAATCGGATTCAAAGAGACATCCAGGAAATCAAAGCTTCCATTGAAAGCTGCTAAAACTGCTTAAATGAAGCCAAAGATAGAATCTCACATTTTGAAGAGAACAAGGCAGCTAGTGATCGTGAAAGAAAGGATCTCCTAAAATCAACAAGGAACCAGTGAAAATCAATTGAACAGCTGCAAGATGAGGCAAAGAGGAATAATGTACAAGTAATAGGAGTGAATGAAACAGCAGGAGGCAACACAAACTACATAAAAAGAATATTTGCAGAAATAATAGCAGAAAATTTCCCAAGCATGGACAGAACCTGATATACAGTTAAATGAGGCATACAGAATTCCAACTAACCACAACCAAAATAAAACTACACCCAGACATATAACAGTCAAGATCTCAGATCTTCAGTAAAAGAACAGAATATTAAAAGCTGCTAGAGAAATGAAACAGATTACCTATAAATGAAAGCCCATCAGAATCATGGCAGACTTCTCAACACAAACAATTCAATCGAGAAGAGCTCAGAGGGAAGTATTACAGGTCCTGAGACAAAACAACTTCTAACCAATATTGATGTACCCTGCCAAGCTATCCCTCAAATTCAATGGAGAAATAAAATATTTCCATGATAAAGAATAGTTGAAGAACTTCATGAGTGCCAAACTATCATAGTAAGGAGTATGAAAAGATATTCTAGACAGAGAAAAATATGACAGCGATTTCAAGAACAACAGTGGAAAGGAACCATCAAGAAGACCAAGCAATTAAACAGTTAGAAAAAGGCAGGAAACCAATGCAAGAAAACAACATGATAATGATAAGTCAACACATATCAGTTATAATCATAAATGTAAATGGCCTCAATTCACTAGTC
>NW_004955472.1:4714457-4725733 GCF_000276665.1 Chinchilla lanigera | reverse complement strand
TTCTTTGTCTGTGGGACAACTGGCTATAATTTTTTCCATTCTGTTGGTTATCCTTTCACTCTGTTGGATATTTCTTTTGTTGTGCAAAAGCTTTTTTAAAAAGGCAAGATATCATTTGTTGATTCTTTCTGATATTTCCCTTGTAGTCTATATTTTGTTCATGAAGTCTTTGCCTACACCTATGTCTTCGAAATTTCTGCCTGTTTTCTCTTTCAATAAATTTAGTGCTTCTATTTTAATATTTAGATCTTTGATTCATTTTGACTTTAGTTTAGTGCACAGTGATAGACATGGTTCTTGTTTTAGTCTTTGGTATGTGGAGGGCCAGTTTTTCCAGCACTATTTATCAAGGAGACTATCTTTCAGTGAACATGTTTGGCTCCTTTATCAAAGATAAGGTGACTAAGTGTGTTTGGGGATACATCTGAATCTTCTATTTTGTTCCACTAATCCTCAGGTCTTTTTTTTTTTTTTTTGCTAATACCATGCTGATTGTATCACACAATAGCTTTGTAGTATAATTTCAGGTCTGGGATTGTGTTGTCCTCAACTTGCCTTTGTTCCCTAGAATTGCTTTTTCTATTCCAGGTCTTTTCTGGTTCCAATTTAATTTTAAATATATTTTCTCTGAATCTGTGAGGTATGTTAACGACATTTGTATTGGTATTGCCTTAAATGTGTGTAGCAGTTTGGGGAGTATGGCCATTTTCATTATTTTGATTCTTCTTATCCAAGAACAAATGATATCTTTCCATTATGTGATATTCTCTTCAACTTCCTTTTTCAGAGTGCTGTAATGTCTCAACAACTAAATGGAAAGAGGTGAAGGAGAAAATTTCTATCTTTCACAGTTGATTTAATGTGAAGTACTGTTTAAGTGTCATTTGTTTGCATAAGGAAAGATCTTGCATGTGCACCTGTAGTCTTTGCTATTCCAAAGACTGATACATTGAATCACTTGAGCCCAGACACTTGAGACAAGCTTAAGTGATTTAGTGAGAGCCTGTCTCAAAAACAAAGCCATAAAACTAAAAATCTTTTAGGAACTTTTCAAGAAGCACAATTAAATTTTACATAGCATAATGATTTGTGGCCAAGTTTTATTCTCATTCTGCCAGGTTTTACATTTAATTTGCAGCTATTTGCCTCAATGTACATATTTAAGGCATGAAAATCATTTAAAGTCTAAACAAATATTTGTATTTCTTATTTTGTGTTTAGGGCAAATTCTTTATAATGTTCTAATAAGCCAGCAATGTTAACAAAAGTAAATGAAATTGTTACTAGAATTGAAATATTAACTAAATCACACTGTTTTAAACTTCTATAAGTCTGAGCAGATTTTTATTTCCTATATGTGTGAAAATGTGTTTTGATATTACCATACTTAAATTCAAATCAATTTCAATTGTTTATTTTAAATTATGAAGTAACTTTTGTAATTGATATAAAAGTATAAAGATATACTAAGTCTCCATCTCTGAGATATACAGCTTACCAGCAGAAAAGATTGATTTTGTATAATGGTTTCAGAGCATGTGATCCAGAGATGCTTGGTCTGTCCATGAGGTGGTGAAGTATCATGACAGAGAGTGCTCAGTGGGGCAAAGCTTCTCACGTCACAGGGTCTGGAAGAAAAGGGGGCGGAGGGGCCGGGGTGAGATCCAGCCCTCGAGGGCATGCGTGCACCCAGGTGTCCATTTCCTTCCAAGAGTCCTCATCTCTCCTACAGATCCCCCCTCCTCCCATTAGCCTTCAGTCACGAACGCATCAGAAAATTGGCACAGAGCTCAGATCAGAGTCCTCATGATGCAGTCACCTTCCTAAAGCCTCAACTCTGAATATTGCCATTTTGGGGATAAACTCTGAACAGCAGGGCCTTCGGGGGCCATTCCAGTCCAGACTCTCACAGGAGCTGCCGGAAGGTGCATGCAGATGTGAAACGGCAAGCACTATTTAATCCTGGTTGTTCATAGGATGGATTGCACATCAGAAGTTTCTTTTCAATGTTTGAATACAAACATGGAAACACAAACTTGATAGAAACTTACTATAAACTTTTAAGTTGTTTATCTCAAAGACTATTTTCATAGCAACGTAGAGTTAACATCTTGAATATAAACCTGCAAACCACCACAAAGATTTTAATCAGTTCACATGTTGATAACTTTGAGGTTAGCTTAAGGAAAACAGTCATGCAGATATTTTCGTTAGTGTCTCTTTGTTGGGAAAATAAAAAATTCTTGTAAGTGAAAATCCAAGAGAGCTTCATGAAGATCCCTCCATATTTTTATTCAGTTTTGTCCAAATGTATGCAACTTTGTCTTGAATTCAAGTAATGTATCTCAGGCTTTTAAATTATTAAAGCCATGTGTTATAAAAACACAAAAAATAAAATGGTTATATCCCCAGATAAAGCTCTTGTATAACTTTTTGAATACACACACAAGCACATACACAATCACACATTTTCACAAACACACAGAGAACTAAAAATCATGCATCTTGAGTTAAATAAACATTCAGAAAATTCCTCAAAAAGAAATAGGACCTTTCAAAGCAATGTCTTTGTTTTCAAAGTTTAGATTTTTTACAAGACTGGTTTACTTTGAATAACATGGGAACATGGTAACAAAATAAGCAGCCTGGTTAAGTCCTCACTGTATACATGCTTTATTAATGCAGTAACAGCTTATAAAGCAGATGCCTTTGAGGAGATGAAACAAATAAGGACAGATCTAACTTTAAAAGCTTAAAACCATGGAGACAGTATTGTACTTACAAAACCAAAACTGTGTTTCTAAATATACAAGGGGCCATAAAATGAGGATTTCACACAGAGGGGGATGAAGCGGAAACACTGTGAATTGACCCTCTGCTTGTATGTATCTAAAAAATGTCTAATAGCTCTCAAGTGTCAAGGAAATTGAACAAGATCACATTCTTGCAAATGAGCCCAAGGTTAGATTTAACTCCTCCCTTTTAAAAATTTGTAACATATTTTAGAAAAAAAAAGAAAGGCTTTAGAAAAGTGATATACTAAGACTATAAAACAGATGAAAAATTTAAAACATTTATTACAAGAGAATATGTAGCAATGAAACATTTTGATTCCCTTCAATAATTTGTAGATAATTTCTGCATTCCCTAGATGTGATCATTATTCTAATTCATTTGAAAATCAATCTTTTGTTTTTCTTTTTATATATATATATGCCTTTTAATGTTGTATAGTTTAATTTTTCTTTGTTTTGAATATTTTGTGAGTTCAATCATATTGTATACATTTATTTAACTTTTGATTCCTTTGCTCATACTTAAATTTATAAGGTTCATCTAAGATTACTGCATGTAACTGTACTTTATTTATCCTACCTACACCATTCCAGTGTGCAATTAAACCATAATGTATTCATTTAACTATTATTAAACATTAAGATTCTTGATGCATTTCATTTCCAGTCCTTGAAATTTTTAAAGATACAGTATTTATTATCATTTATTCTTACATATATTTGTTTTCTTTTTATATTCAGCTGTCACTGATAGTGTCATATTCACAGATCCATAACTTTTCTGTAAATATAAATGCAATTTTAATACTGGTAGTTATAAAGATTTGAGCACTTTGGTTCACTATAAATATACCCACTAGCTTCCAGCCAGGAATTCAATTTCTTACTGTATCACCCTTATAGAGACAGAAGACAAACATCTAATAAAAAAAATCTGGCCTCACAAGTTTATTAATAGAAAATTTAAGAAAATTGGAGCTTTTAAAGAAAGATGGAGAAAAATCGATGAATGTTGCATTTTGGAATATCCAGGCTTTGATTCTTAAAACTAAAGCAGTATAAAACTGGAAGAAATTCATGCCCTCTCAAATATCTTTCTTTCTCCATAAATAGTGAAAGCTGTATCCATCTTATAATAGACCACTGTGTACTTAAACTTGAGTGAATAGGATCTGTGAAATTAGTGAAGTAGTACTTGTCTCTTTTCTTCTGTACACATAAATACAGGGTAGCTTGTTACTTCATTAAGCAAAAGCTCTAGTGTGGCACTAATTAAAAAGTACATTAACACATTGCTTTGAATTGATTATCTCCATAGATATTATGGTGCTTTATATTAGAAATTTCATGCAATTTGAAAGGCAATTACAAGTTCTCCCCGCAAGGGATTCATAACATATTACACAAATTTTACAAGAAAACAAGCAACAAAAATACAAAGTAAAAGAGAATCCATTTCTAAAATGCAGAGTTTCACAAACTTTAATCCCAGTGAAACAGTTATAATTGAAGAAAAAAATGGAGAAGTTTCTGAAGAATGTCATAAAGGAATATAGCAATTGAACAAATATTTATTTAGGAGTGTACTGAAATCTTAGTAAAGAGGTAAGATTTTGTGGCTCCCACCCTTCCCGCAGCAAATTCTGACAGGAGTTCTACTGAAAAAAAGAAATGTTCATAAGAAGATGGGCCTTAATCTTCCAAGCTTTAGTAAAAGGTACTGATATCTGCCGTGTAATCTGGCACTATTTCTTATAACACTTCACTGTACTTTGAAGAACTTGTATTACAGACAAACTTATCTGAGAAAATGGGCTGCCCTCCAATTTATCATTCACTGTGTAAGGGCCTTTCCACGTGGGAGTGAGCAGGTCCTGGGCTCTACCTTCCTTCCAGATCCAAATGAGAACCTAGCTGCAGCAGCAGATCTTGGGCTGAGGACTGCTTAGTCTCTGGAAGTGGAAGAATCCTTTCTCCACATGCCCGAGTGCCCGCTGCAAGGTTTCCATATACCTGGCACATTGGAGGAGTGGAGAGCTTTTCATGTCAGTAAGCAGGTCAGAGGTTGGGAAGGGCCTCCCGAAAAGCATCTCAAATCGGCTGAGATTAAGTTTGGATATGAGCCTCCTCTGAAGCCTCCTTAAGGGAACTGGGAGAAGGTCTATCCAGTAGGAACTGGTTTCCTTTAGTTAAGGTCTGCTTGAGTATTTGATTGGCTGCTTGACCTTGCCTGAGATCTAGGGCCTCCAGGCAACATTAATTTAAGGTGGTATTTATTTTCCAGAGACTTGTAATTCTGTGTGTAATTTGGAATATAAAGGAGGATTTATTCTCACTCTGCTTTGCCAGCATATTATGAACAAATTCCTGAAGAAGGACTTTTCACAGCTACATGTCTCATCCTGACCCAGTGGATAAGGCCTCTATCTACCCAGTAAAGGTATCTATCCATGTCAACAAATGAGTGCCTATTTTCTCCTTGCATATTTGGATACTCATGACAGAGAAATGGGCCGGAATTTGAATGGTACCATCTGCCATTTCTCCAAGGGGTATGATGGTGGAAGGCTTAGCTGTACAGTTCCCTGAGTGTGGGGTCAGTGGTGGACAGAATGGGCCTAGAGCGAGGCAGGTTCAAGAGGCTGCTGTGACTCACTGGGGCCCTGCTGGTGTGGATTGGTGGGGAGACAGCCTATCAGGGAGAAGGGCTGGGAACAGCAAATCTTCAGTCTCATTAGTTCCCAAGGAGGAATTAGCTGTATGATTAGACTGGCAAATCCCAGGCTGTAAGTAGAGGGCGAGGAAGGCTCGGATACAGGGCACCGCTGAACATTTTCCCTGTCTCTTATGAAAAAGGTCTAATTGGAGTATGGCATTTTATGCCAAGTAGCTATTAGGATACCACTTCGTGGTCCCCGGGTTGGTAAACAGGCCAGACCACATTATAAAGGATTATAAAATAATCTTTCCTAAGGGTTTAGGGGTTGAATGTATTCCAGTGTCCCATAAAATATCCAAGCTGGGAGTCAGTGGACCGCCTGAAGCGTTCCCCGTGGTGGGTCTGTGGGCAAGACAAGTAAGAATGAGTTCAGGGGAACCTTACAAGTAAGAATGAGTTCAGGGGAACCTTACCCGCATAATGCGGGTTTGTCCCTGACACACTCAGCCCCAAGGCATTCTCTAGTAGACTGAACTTCTTGGGATTGAGATGCCAGGTGTCTCTGGCCTTATGTGGGTATTGTTGCCACTTCCTGTGAACTTTTGGACTCACCCCTTTTGGCCACAATGTGTCTCCCTAGACAGGAGTTGTAGGCTGTGGTGCCAACTAGGAGGATGTCCCTAGCCAATCATGGAATCACATAGCATCCCCATACGCCTGTCTGAGGAGGGGTAGTAAGCGCTTGCCCCATGAGAGACCCTGATAAAATCCTGAAGAATTTTTCCTGCATAACTGTCCCCTGGGGACCCTGGCTCTAGATCCAGATATCTTTTTTGTCCAGTGGTTCTAAGTAGGGCAAGTGGAACTTGCTTATTGAGGAGAGAGCTGAGTAAAGTGGTGAATGAGGCGTGCAGCATGTGGAAACCTAAGAACGACACAGGATGAGGCCTGGGGAGGAACTGTGGGACTTCTCATCCGACCCTGTCCAGGGTGAAAAGATCCCCAGAACTAGATGCCCGCATTTGTATAGAAAAGTAAGAAAAAATCAACCCAAGAGAGCCAAAATCCTGTGAGCAGGTGCTAGCAGCCTCCAGGACTGACTGACTCCTGATTACCATCTTCAGTAACTTTTACTCAGAATCACCCCAGGAGGCAGCAGAGGAATTGGAGGATATCAACTGTTTCAGCAAGGACAATACAACTCAATTATCACAGGAGTGCGACTGACCAGAAAGCCATCATGTTATCTTCCTTTGCCCATATCTCAGCAAAGTATCTAGTACTGATCCTGGGGCTTACAGTGCTTATGCTAGACTTCCTCCAGAACCCGACAATCATGGCTTGGTCAGGCCTCAGGCAATACCCAAAATAGTAACTAAGGAATGTCCTCCACAGAGAACCAACAAACCTGGGGCCCATCTGAGCACCTATGAGCTTGGGGATGGTGAGGCTCTGCACCCACTGTCACCAGTAGCCCAGGTGGCACCAACGTTAACACCTGAGCTCGTGTTCATCCCTTCACCCATCTGGCTCTTTGCTCCATCCCCAACTCCCCTATATTTCTGCTAATCTGTGACACAAAGGCATAGGCTTCCTGACTGATGACAGCTCCACAGAGAAAAAGCAAAAAATTTTAAGAGGAGGTAAAATGATTCTGGTCCTTCGTTTGTGAGAGTGAGGGATGAGGAGGACAAAGCAGGAGGTGGAAAGAGCAATTTAGAGGACAAGCCTCAGGCTAAAGCGACCAGGACCGGCAAGTACGTATGCTTTCAGAGATTGCTTTCTTTGGCGCTGTCCACAGACCAGTCCTGTCCGCTGTGTGGCAGGGTTAGGCCTCCCTGGCCAGGTGTGTGTGAGAAACTGCTCGAGACACTGGATGGGGCCGTATTGTGTATCTTCCTGGGTGAGCAGCATTTTCAGTCACACTAAACTTAGAGACAGCATGTAGTGCTGACCTAAAGAAATGCGCTAGCGAGGCCGCCACATATCCTGGAAAGTGCTTCCTCATAACTGGTCCTACTTTTGGTAAGAGGTAGCAAGTGTATCTTGATCTTTGGAGATTTTATTTAAGCACAAGTTCTTCTAGGGCCTTGGGAGAACCTAGCTACTGTAAGGAATCCCCAAGCTACAGAAGTTCACAGCGAAAAAGCAGTCACAGAAACATAGATCTGAATGATGCCCGGATGTTTTGTTGCCCCCAGCAAAGCTTACAGTGCTCCGTTCCAAGTTATCCTTTTATGGGAGTTTTCAAGTGACAGACGCCTAATGGCTTTTAACTGTCTGCCTCATGCTTGTGTAGAGCAAGGATATAAAGACAGGAAAGAGAAGAGAAGAAATAAAATTATATCTAAAATTTCCCCAAACGACCCTTGCCACAAAGCTGGGCTCACCAAGATGTTACCACGGATGATGGAGTCTGCACTGCTTCCTAGGTTCTTCCTAGGTTCACTCTATTGAATGAGGCTCACAATGCCAAGGAAACAGCCACAAAGCTTGTTAAGGCGATAGTACTCTTGGGGTGAGCGGCCTCATGCAGAATGGACAGTGGTTTAAAATAGTGCACCAGTTCCAGGGCACCTCCCATTCGTGCCCTCCCAGCATGACTGACAAGATGCTGAGTCATGCTTGTGTCAATATCCTTTCCCATAATTCACTCTGGTTGTGTGTCTGAGATGCAGTCTGGGATGTGAGGGCGATCTGACTGCCACATCTGTCACTGCATGGATCGCCAGGGTTGACTCAACAGTCTGTGCACCTTCAGTGAGTGCCAGGTGAAGAAAGGCTTCTGGAGGTCATGCAGAGGGATGTATGAAGGGCCAGTGGCCTGCATGTGTCCTGATCTGGAATCTGAATGTTTCAGGAAAGGCTTAGGGTAGGGGAGACTTTATTTCCCTTATCTGTTCCACCATGGATTACGCCTCAAGCCAAGGGTCAGAGCACTGAGCCTGGGCATTGCTCGGGTTCAAGTGAGGAGAGAAGAGCGGTTCTTCAGGGAGTGGAGACAGCCCCCTGCTCCCAACTATGCTATTGTCTCCACTGACTCCCAAGTACATCAGAACGCTTTGTTCACTGTAATGTTCCTCATCACACCACGCTTGCTATATTTTGGAGATTTATTATTCTAAAGGCATTGGTTGATGTAAATTAGTCTTCTCTGGGTTATGCTTTTAAATCTACCTTCCCCTGTCATTTTCTCTACATTCTCTAATTTGAAATTTTTATAGATTTTTAGTTGAAAATGATTTTGTCATTATTTTCTGTGGAAAATTTTACCCTTCTGATTTTTAAAACTAGGGTAAATATAGAAAGTTTAGCTCTTTCTAAAGAGTTACTCAAAAGTTGATCTGGCACTGGCTTTTTCAGGCCAAGCAGTTAGAATGAATGTCACTCCTTTTACAATTGTATTTCACATTATCTTCTCTTGCGCATCATCTTGAAATTGTAAGGACTTTTTGGTAAATTACCTGGAAAATAAGAGGAGTAATTGAAATGTATGATTTAAGTTTAAAAATTATAGTAAAAGAGATATTGTCATTAAACCTCCTCAGACTGAACACCTGTATTCCATCATTTTTGCCATTTTCTGGAGCAGTTCTGGAAGACAGCTTTAGTGAATATCTTTAATAGATGTTATAAAAAATGCAATGAGTACTGCCGAGTTCTATCAGATCCAGAGGCAGCTTTGAGAAAACATCAGGTTGTGTCCTTGTTTACTTTCTCTGCATCTGGTATTGTGGGAGTTCTGGCTCTTCATCAGTCAGAATGACCATGAATGGCAAAGGCTTTTGATCAGCTCAGGACAGCAAAGCAGCCAGGACAGCAAAACTAAAGACACCTACACAAGAGGGCTTTCAGAACTACGTTAGAAAGTGGCAAGAACAATAGGATAATTATATTTGAAGGGAGAAGGAGGATTCCAATACAGATTAATGGAATATGTCTTTTCTGTAATTATTTTTTTTTAAATAGTGTCTGTTGTAGTCAGGGTTTGTAAGGGAAGCAATTTAATATAGGACACATAATCTATAGGATTATTTTATAGTAGTCATCTGAAGAGTCAAATACGAATGAGTGCAGGAAATGTGTCCACACACTAACGACACAAAGAATCCAGCTGAGGTCCTGGATCCCACGACAATGCCTTGCATGAGTCCAGATGAAGACCTAGAACAGGTGACAGTGTCCCCCACAACTCCAACCAGAGGCCAAGAGCCCATGCCAATGTCTCATGCAAGTCTGTTTCATGGATCTGCACTGGGAAGGCCCAAAGGTCAGCGGTAGAAGCTAGAAAGTCTGCGCCAACGGGATGAAGGAGCTGAACCAGCAGGGTGAGGGATCTGAATTGCATCCAGGAAGTGATGCTCAAAGTAAGGACTAGAGCTTCCCCCAAACGTACCACAGTCATTCTCAGCAACAATGAGATCTCCAGCTCCTCTGACAATGAAAATAGCCAAGCTCATATCAGAAAACCATTGGGACACACTTTTCCAGGAGGACCAACAGCACATCTCTTCCTCTCCAATTCTCTTTTTATGCTGCTGACAATAATCCTCAGGTGGGCCCTCCACATCCAGCACCACGCTGATTCAGTTCAGCTGGGTGTTGCAAGTTGACCACCAGTTGTCATCCACCACAGGGTCTCGCTATGTAGCCTTGCCTGGCCTCGAACTCATGTGATCCTCCTGCCCCAGCCTGGAATCAGAGGCGTGTGCCATCATGCATGTCTGTAATTTTTTTTAACTGAAACTTTCACCACGTTTTTAAAATCACATATCTATCTATCTATCTATATCTTCATTAAACTTAGCTGCAAGAACGTTAGAGACAGTCTCACTGTAATTAAATTCTCAATTGTGTTGTGTATAGGACAGCAACATCATGACTCCTAATTGGTGCTCTTACCACAGTGACTGGAGCACTGAAAGGAATCTAAGAGGTGCATACTCTGTCTTCTGTCTCCAACAATCAGAGGTCTTATATCTTCTGCACTGTACCACACGGACATTTCATTCAAGTCTGGACAACTTTCAGCTAAGTATCAATTTTTTGCTCACGTTAATAAACAGAAAACGCACACCTAGAATACAAAATCTTGACCAGCTAACATATATATTGGTTAATTCATTCCTTCCTTTTACTTACTTACATTGTAAAACTGCTCAAACAGAGGGAACAAAGCAAAATTCAGATACTTTATATAAGTTTGATGCATTATATCTTTATACAAACACACACACACATATATATATTACAAAAGCAATGAAACAAGGATCCAAAACAATCAATTCTTATAACTGTAGAACTAAAAAAGAAAGTATAAGAATATTTAACTTAATGTGCTTAGGAATAGGACGTATTTAAAAATATTGCTTTTCATTTAGATATAGTATAAATGTGATTTCTTCTGTCAAAATAGTTCATACATATTCAACTTAGAACATTATAAAATACAGGAAACTATAAATTTATAAAACAATCACAATAATATCAATACATGATGACCTCCTCATGAGTACTTGGCACTGTTGCAGATTTGACCCCATGTAAATGGCAGTGTATTACTTGTAATGTCCTCAGTCTATTCAGCTCTTGTACTTTCAGCTGTTTCACTGGACACGTCATTTCATAAGACATTTAAGACGAGTTTCTACTGGTAGAGCGGGAAGGATAAATGAGGTGACGTGGGCAGATGAATGAGGCAAAGTATTTAATGCTTAGTTATTGTTGGTAAATGTGAAGCAGAGGAGGACAATGTGATTGATGGTGATGAGCAAGGTAGTGAAAGGCTGGGATTGAGGGTGGCCCACTGTCTTGGTTACTTT
>NW_004955472.1:4704648-4714282 GCF_000276665.1 Chinchilla lanigera | reverse complement strand
GCAGCCTCTTCCTCTCCCTTACATATGTAAACTATCCACCCCAGGGCGGGTGCAGCTCTCACACCCATAATCAGTCAAACCCTAAAAGCCTGCCCTGTGATCGCATGAGGCTTTGGGGGGACATCCAGACACAAACCATAACACCCACGTACCATAAACAGGACAGAAAGAGCCATGTCTCTTCCTCTGGTTGCCTTTGCTGCCTTCCACTACCATGAACGGTTGCCCTCTATGTGCCACCCTGCCTTGGAGCCAGCCAAGTATGGACTGAAACCTCCACAATCTGTGAGTTAAATAAACCAACCTTTCCTTCCTTAACTTTGGGCATTGGGTACCTTGTCTCAGCAATGAGAGAAAAGTAACTGAGGCACTGTCCTTGGGCATATATCCAAGAGTGTGACTGCCACATCAGAAGGGGGGTCTCTCTTTAATATCTTGAGAAACCACCATTAAGTTCTCCCCAATGACTGTGGAAACCTACACTCCTGCCAACAGAGTACAAGAGTTCCCTTTGCTCCACAGTCTCACCAGCAGGTGTTACTTTTTATCTTTTTTATAATGGCCACATTTTCTAGAGTTAGGTGCCAACTTATTTGACATGAATATGATTAATACTGCTGAGCATTGTTTGTAAGTTTGCTGATGATTTGCATGTCTTCTTTTGTGAAATGTTTTTTAATCACATTGATTTTGTTACTTAATGTTTGAAAATTTTACATTTTTTTTTTTTTGTTTTTTGTTTTTTGTTTTTCTCCGGTACCAGGAACCGAACTCATGACCTTGTGCTTGCCAGGCAGGCGCTTTTGCCGCTGAGCTAAATCCCCAGCCCAATTTTACATATTTTGGATATTAACCCATTGTCAGATGCATAGTTTGTAAATATTTTCTCCATTTCTGTAGGTTACTTCTTCACTCTATTTTTTCCCTTGCTCTACAGAAAACTTTACTTTGATCTAGTTTCATATGTCTGTTTTTGCTTTTGTTTTCTTTCAGTTTGTGGTCTTCTTCAAAAGTATTTGCCAATGTCCTGAAGCATTTCTCCTATATTTTATCTAGTTCTTTCATATTTCAGACCTTATATTTAAGTGTTTAATAACCATAAGAATTTACTGAAATGTTCATTTGTGTCATTTTAAAGCAACAATAACAAATGATATGACCATCTTCATGTTGTTTTGATAATGTATGAATAAGATACATCAAACTTAGTGAGACGTGACTATAATCCAGCACTTAGGAGGCTTAGGTCGGAGGGTTGTCGGTTTGAGGCCAGTCTGGGATACACAAGAAGACCCTGTGTTCTTTAAGAAAAAACGAGCCTGTCTGTAAAAAAAGGAAATAAATGGAAAGCTGTGTGATGCCTTGTAAACCTCAGTACAGAATAAAAGATACATTTTAACACAACTGTTCTGTATATTTATTGTTATATATCCAAATTACAGTAAAATTTTAATGCAAATAAGTAATATCATTTTTCCATATCATATTAATAATACTATCTTTACAAAAGCACAAAAATTTAAAAATCCCACAAGTATAAATTATAATTGTTTTACTTTCTTTCTTTTCATTCATTCTTTTTTCCTTCCTTCCTTCCTTCCTTCTTTTCTTTTCTTCTTTCTTCCTTATTTTTTTGCATATAGGCTGAAGCTAGGACCCAGGTGCTCATACCAGCTTCATAAATTCTCTACCACTGAGTTACTTTTCAGCTCATAACCTCTAATTCTGAAACAAAACATGCCAGGCCTTTGGAAGTCTATCCCCCTATCAATGCAAACGGCTTCAACTCCCATCAAAACTTTGGAGCATCCTTTCTACCATGGTATTAATCTTTTCCCATCAGCATTACTTTTTCATAGAGCTTCTAATTATGCATGAGAATTTCTCTGTAACTAGAAGCCACCTCTTTACATGCTATTTACTGAAGAAAGAATTCTTCCAGACAGACTCAACTTCACTTGGTAGCTTCATTTGTTATCTCACACTGACAAATATACATTTGTGTTAATGCCCTGACTGTAGATGTTTAACTATATTTTACCATAACTAGCTAGTTGAAAGTTATAAAAGGTGACCTTGATATTTTGTCTACTTGTAAAGACTCCTGGTGATACCATGAGATGGGTATATTTCTGTGTGAGCCTTGCTATACTTAGCTTCAAAAATGCCATTATTCTTTAGAGGTATTAGGGATTATGGGGCTGTACAATTTTTTTCCTGTTGTCCAAATAGAGGCAGGAACAGAGATGATTTAGGTTATCTAATGAGGTCTGGAATCCTGTCTTCCTGCCCTGTGTTTGAAGATTACATCTCATTGCAAGTACAGCGCTCTCTGTACTTCAAAGATTGAGTACACTCTGGAATTATTAAAAACACTCCCATTCCTCAGCATCTGTCATACCATAGCTTTGTTAACAAAAGGGATCTCACAAAATACACATTTTACATGTCAATTTACCTAGTTTGTAATACCTAACTATTAATAAATATTAAATATTGGTGTGAAATTATTTTAAAGATTGGGTTAACATATGGAATCAGTTGATTTTAAGCATGTTCCTTTTGACAAAGAATGTGGACCTCACCTAGTCAGTTCAAAGTTTGTAAGAACGAAACAGGTTTTTCACAGAAAGAGAAATTCTGTCATAAAATTATAGGCTCATTTCCTATTTTCATCCTGCTTTTGGGCCTGTCCTACCCATTTTAAACTTGAGTACCTTATAACCACAAGAACCAGTGCTTACACACACACTCACACACACACACACACACACACACACACACACACACACGGAATTATTTTTCTCTGGCAAACTTTGGCTGATATGCACAGAATATCAAGTTAAAAGAATGCACAGAAAAACTGAGTAAACATGATCTATGCTAAATGTTAATGAAATGTGAATGTGCTCAGTTTCAGTACAAAATGGTGAAATGTAAAAGTTAATGTTCTGATAATAACATTAACAAATGTAC
This sequence comes from Chinchilla lanigera, assembly GCF_000276665.1. Taxonomy (NCBI): domain Eukaryota; kingdom Metazoa; phylum Chordata; class Mammalia; order Rodentia; family Chinchillidae; genus Chinchilla; species Chinchilla lanigera. Next base: position 4,711,306 of record NW_004955472.1, on the reverse strand, counting down.
ACTAAAAATGAAAATATAGGTGCTCTTTAAAACTGTGCTTAGATTGATTTCATGTGATGCTTCATATAAAAAAATGGATTGCAAAATCAGATGAAGAAGTAGTTACTTACCCACATTAACCATGAAAAATATCAGGGAACATACAAAACTAATTCTACTTAATTTCATGACTGCTTCAAGTAGTCTGCGGAAAAAATAATACAAAGGAATAAATGCAAGTTCTGTGCTTTCACTTAGATGTTAAGGAGTAAACTTTGCATATGAAACTAGAGAGGAAGCAATTACTGTATTTTAAGTCCTGGTGCTAACAATGGCTCATTTGGTCAATTTAAATGGTTTATCAGGACACATTACTCAGAGGGCTATTGTTTCCTCAAAATGACAGAGAGAGGGATGGAGAGGGAGACCGAGAATGTGGAGACGGGATGAGATTGAAGAGGAGGAGGAGCTGGAAGAGGAGACAAAATTAGGAGGAGAAGGGAGAGGTAGAGGTGGAAAGAACTACGTTTTCATCTCATAAGTGTGGAAACTGCTTCCAACTTCCATTTGTCTAAGGAAATTAAACCATATATTTACCAAAGAACTGATGGTGCTGGGCATGGTGGTACATACCAGTAATCCCAGCACTTGAGAGGCTGAGGCAGGAGGATCTCTGTGAGTTCAAGACCAGCCTGTGCTACATCAGCAAGTTCAAGGTCAACCTGCACTACATAGTGAGACTGTGGCTCAAAAAAACAAAACCTGACATTTCCCTACCTATCTTTTCATAATGAGTGTCCATTTAGGTTCTAAAATTCATACTGTAGTTCCCAAGCCCTAGTGTATTTATATTACCCTTAACATAATCTTTGTTTTTAACACATTTTTGTACATAACTGATCACTTTCATACAAATGGTAAGCCCCACATATTCTAGAATGAATCCTAAATAAGACAGGAAATGTATCAGAATTCTTAGCATCACTATTGGTTGGACTTGAGTTGAATTGTTGTGTGAGATTTGAAACCAAGAGTATTCCCATAGACCATTTGTGCCACCATGCTGATTACACTGCTGTGATTATTCAGTGTTGTGATCCAAGCAACAAGTCTTGGCTGTGATGTGTTTTCCCTGCTGGATTTGCTATTGCTTTGTGGAATTTCTTGTCTGAAATTCAAATTTCTTAAATAATATTTTACCTAATAAACTAAAGTCTTTTGTAAGGAAACTACATTTTATCCACATAATCTAATTCGTTTACTCTGTTCATGTCTTGGGTAGATAATTGTCTAGAACTAATAACTGGTTAATTACATTCTTATAAGATGTAGGGAACTAAAAACAGTGAACCAATTCTACTCAATGCTACTTTCTCTTATTTCTTGCCTGTCCGTATTACTGAGGCTTTGGCATGCCTGGGGCCTAAACCAGAGCAAAAAAAAAAAAAAATTTTCAATTAATTCAGAATATACAGAAACTTCAAGGATTATAAACATGATGGAAGATATAAGCTTAAAACCATATTGACAATTAATAATATTAAAAGTCTGCATTTTCTTTTAAAATCAGGGGCTAATCTACTATTTGAATAATAAGAAATGTTCTCTTTAAGTTAAATAAATGTTGTAAACATCCTGGGCAAGAGGAAGGCAGGGAGATGTGTGAGTGCTACGCCTGCCCTAGGGCGGGTAGTCTGCTTACACTACAAGGGAGGAAAAGAGGCTGACTTCTCCCTCTTTTTTGCTCTTGTTGCTTTTGCTGTCTTCTGCTGCCTTGAACCATTGCTCCTCTGTCATTCCAATCTGCCTTGGAGCCAACTGATTATGAACTGAAGCCTGTGCTGTCAGTGTAAGTGATATGTGTGCATGGAACATCCATGGAGAGTTTTTTCCATACTTTTTACATCAGCCTCTTCACAAATGCCCATAGTTTAGAATATCCTCAACTGAATTTCAGGCTCAAGTTATGTATTATTTTAAACCATATTTCAGAGCCTGAATCTGTAGTCATTTCTCTCTCTCTGGTTCCCACTTAAACAAGGTCAAAGGGAAAGCAGACAAATTAGAAACCATTTTTGGAGGAAGTTAAAAACTTCTGAATAGTATGTCAGAGAGCAACATAGTACTAGATCCAGTGCTGATTTCAAGAGCCTCAAAGAAAATGTTACTACTAAATGTTACTACTGACATTTCCCAACCTTTTCATCCTTGGTACAGGAAATGAACCTTATTTGCATTCCAACCCTGAAGGAGAGGAAAGAACTGGGTCCTACCATGATGCTAATTACAAGTTGTGTAAATAAAAACATGTTGAGGTTAATATTGCATTTTAAATGAGAAATTAAATCACAACATGAATTAATATTAAACATTCAAAGCTCCATTGAAATGTTTTATACTATTCCAGAAAAAATTGAACTGAAATGTAAATATTCTACTAAGATTTAAATTATTTAAAAGTTAGACATTGCAAATTGAGTACATGTATTTATTGCTATTCTCATACAGAGCCAAGCAATAAAAGTCTTAGTAAAGAAATAACAGGGCATGAGTCCACAACAAAATAGTAAATGTAAAAAGATAACACTAGAAGATAGATGACAAAAGTATTTAAAAACACTTGGCTGGGGATGTAGCTCAGTGGCACAAGCATCTGCCTGGCAAGTGCAATGTCTTGGTTTTGTTTTTTGTTCCCAATTAATTCCTTAAATTTTTTTAAAATGCAAAATTTTTTTAAGATGTTAAATTACATATCCATTATGGTTTTTGTCTGGATGACCCCCCAGAACCTCATACGGTCATGGCAGGTAGACTTTTCAGAAGCAGCTGAATCTAAAGTTTGTGATTGGTTCATTGTCTAGCGCTGGGATTGGGGGTGTGAGTGCTACAGCCTCCCCAGGGCTTTCGAGCCAATTCATTATGGATTGAAACCTCTACAAACCATGAGACAAATGTCTTTCCTCCTTTGAGTGTTGGGTATTGTGTCTCAGTGATGAGAGAAAAGTAACTAAGACAGTAACAAATTTGAAAGACCCTGTTAGGAGATAATGACACCAATCAATAGGGTTTGCATGTCCTATAATCTTCAAAATATTTAGAAATTGGAGACAATGCACACACTTAAAAATAAAGGCCCACTGCAGTTGAAAATAGGGCTTGTTATACATTTTTATAAAAGACTTTGTTTTCCTCTTCTTCCCTTTTGTTTTTGTTGCTTTTGCTATTTTCCACTGCCATGAACAGTTGCCCTCTGCCAAGTGTCACCCTGCCTTGGAGCCAGCCAAGTATGGACTGAAACCTCCACTGTGAGATAAACTTTTTCCTCTTTAAAAAATATTTTTGTTCTCCTGTATAATCTTCCATTTAATAGAACAAGAAGAAAATAGCTGTTGAATTAATCAAGAGTCTTGATTAGAAAGACTGCACAATTTTGGACACCAGGCCTAAATAAGGCTAAGATAAGATTGCAAAAATCCTTTTCCCCAAGCTGTTTATCAAAAGAATTTTCAAGAAGCGTACTACCGTTGAGAATGCAACAAAAATTGTGAACATCTAATTCTAATGATGTTATATTCATAATTTGAAAGGATTCTTCTTTGTGGAAACTGATTTGTCTAAATTAAAGCACTTGATCAAATAAAATATAGTTTACAGTGAAGCTTAATATTTAACCTCCAGCATATTCCATATAAAAGATACAGAATGTGGGTTTCTTTGTCTATGTTAAACTCGAAATAATCCTCTAAGACTGTAGACAATGAAAGTAGTAGAATATATCTTAAAACAATAACATCTTTGGAGGGAAAACAGCTGTGTCTGTAAAAGAATAGAGTAAAATAAAAGAGAATAAAAAAAGGTCTTTTTGAAGTTAAGAATATAGTGATAAAATGTATTTTTATTTTTATCAGCTTTCCATTACCGTACTGAAAAAAAACCTGAGAAAAACAGCCTAAAGAGAGAAACATTTGTTTTGGCTCGTTTATTTGTTTTGTTTCACGGTGGTCTGGCTGTACGGTTTCTAGGCCCTGTGACCGCGAGGGGCAGGAGTGAAGGAGTAGAGCTGTACTGGGCGATCAGAAGCAGAGGAGACCCTACAGGGCAGCAAAGGTCTGCAAAACCCATTGTTCAGAGCGCCTTAGAGGATGAAGGGTTAATCCATTGGCGACCACGGAGCCCTCCTGTCCTAATCTCTAAAACTGAACCTCTGAACGATGCTCTCTTGGGAACCAAGCCTTACATAATGTACTTGCGTGCTGGAGGACGTCCCAGATGGACACCATAACAATTTTTGTGAACTTCTGGTAAATAGTGCTGCCGGAAACGTCCAGAAATGGCGAATGAAAAGAAAATGACAAAATAGGAGGATATTTAAAGATAAAAGTACTCAAAAAGTTAAATACTCAAATAATATGAGTTATATGAGTTAAAGGGAATGAATAATAAAAAATTGAAATAGCAAAGTAATATAGTATATGGTTTGTAATATAATCTGAAAATGTGATATTACTATGTAGAGGTATAGAGAAAACATAAATATTTACAAAGGGTATGGGTAGCCTGAAGATTTATATTCCCCACTTATGCATTAAACCAAGATACATTAAATGTAAAAATAAAATGTCAAGAAATAACATGACAAAGAATAAATAGGTGCTTATTTCACCAATGTTCACTCATGTAAACTGAAAACTACTTATTGACATCAATATTAAAATATTCTACAACAGTAAGTGAATTCTGATGCTATTATCATGTGAATGCCTTAAAATACCGAATAACGTTCATAATAATCTCCATTAGTCATAATTGCAAGTAATAGTAAAACCCAAATCATTTTAGTAATAAGTTTTGTTATCTTAATTTAAAAGGGGTGAATTTTTCTAAGATTTCTGATTGCTAATTCAATAATGTCGTTCACTCCTGACTATCTGTGTTGTTATGTAAAATCCCTTCACTATTAAGGCGGGAACGGGGTGATTACAGCAATCAGAGGCATTATACCAAGTCTAGCAAAATGTAGGCGACAAGAGAGGCTGCCTTCACGCTTCTCTCTTAGGAGAGAAGAACACTGTGTGAACATCATCCAGACTGTCTTCTCTCACTGGTCACAAATCACACCCAGTACTGAGAGCCAAAGATTTGGGGATTGAAGACGAACAATGAACATGCGGGGTGAGCTGCACGTGGTCTGTCTTGGGCAATGATTTGAACGCATTTCAATGTGATGTGAGCCCTTCACTGCACGAGACTTAAAAAAAGATAACTGGGTATGAACACACATATATATATGAATAAAAAATAGTCATAAACAGAGAAACATATGTCTTATTGAAATGCATGAAATTGTGCAAAGTTCAGATCAGTATTGGAGAAGGGGAGAAAGATAAAATAGCAGGGAGAAGATGCAACTCAGTTGTATGTATCATGGCTTATTTATTGAAAGAGATTTTTAAAATCAGCAACATAAGAGAATTATAAAATTGCATTGCAGAATTGTAAAGTATAATGTTTCTCATTATTTTCAGGATAAAATCTCGAAGGAAGGGGATAACAGTGAATCTGTATTGAAGCAATTAAGTAGCGCTAGCCAGGAGCTCAGATGCATAACAAAGAACGAAGAGTACCCTCATTCTAGATAGTTTTGACTTTGTTCTAACGGTCTCCTTAGAAGACATGAAACTGCATAAGACGACAAAGTGTAACATTGTGCAGTTTGGCCTCTAATGCATATATCTGTAAAATATATTGAAATATTATAACAAATGCAAGGGCGAGAACTAAGTTATATTAGAACAATGTTACTGTATTTTATTCTAGTTGTCAGTGACAACAAAAGTACACTGTAACAGATAAAGATGCATATTTTAAATCCCTATGTCAGCAAATTAATGAAATATGTAGTTGTGATATTATCACAGAAATTAAAATGGTACCCATAAAATATTTATTTTTTAAAATGGAGTTATCAAAGAGGTAAAAGCAGAAGATGTACAGAAGGCAAGTTGAAAATACATGTGCATCTGAATCTATAAAAAGATTAAATGTGAATGGATTAAATAATGCAGTCAAAAGGCAGAGTATGAGATCAAATAAATACAAAGTATCTAATGGTAATATATGTTAGCTACAAGACAAACACTAAGAAAACTGCAAACAGTTTGAAAGTAAAAGGATGAAAAGCAACCTATTTAAATAGCAGATAAGGAGTTGGAATATTGAATAATTATATAAGACAAACTGGATTTTAAGACTTCAAAATGTTACTAGGAAAAAGGATAGCGTAATGATAAAAGATTCAGTTCAACAGGAAAATATAAAAGTTTTCAACATATATGCCACTAAAGAAACTCTCCAGAATATAATAAAAATGAACAGGATTAAAGGGAATATAGACAACTAAACAGTAATATTTGAGGAATGTAATACATTCCTCCAAATAATGGATAGAAAGAAAATTAGTGACAAGACATAAATGTTATTACTGAATTATAATAATTTTTATCAAACACTGTATCTAAAAACAACTACATATTATTCTGAAGCACACATGAAATTTCTCCTTGACAGAGCATATGCTTCATTAAATATCAGTGTAATTAACATTGATGAAATGATTCAGTGGATCTTTTCTATGAAAAAAATTAATAATTAGAACTTAGGGGCTGGGGATTTAGCTCAG